>NC_068995.1:51770638-51773162 GCF_001194135.2 Octopus bimaculoides | reverse complement strand
ACAAGATGTCCCAAAAGTGACTGATGAGTTTCAATTTTTGATAACTTCTTTAACTTTACAAATAAATGCATGGAATTTTGATACAATATAAAGGATATAATGGAAATTAATATGCAGAAGTCAAATTTTGCAACACCACTACATGATATGTGAAAAATGACATCGCTTAAATGGCAGCCATCCTGCGCACTTTTCAAAGCTTGCACCATAACACCTTCAAGAGTTTCAGACCCCCACTTCTCTGATTTCTCTTTTGGTGTTCTGCTTCAGTTGCACCAGGGTCTCCGGTTTGTTGATGTAAACCTTCTCTTTCTGGTACCCCCACAAGAAAAAGTCAAGTCTGGGGACACATGCAGGCCGGTTGACATGGCCGTAGCGGAAGATTATTCTCTTTCCAAAGCGCTGCCGTAGCAACTGCATTGTTTCTCTTGCAGTATGAACAGTTGCCCCATCTTGCTGGAACCATGTGTGAAGTCTACTTTGACGGGCCAAGCGCAAAAAAGGTCTCAAACCTGAAAGAGATCGTTTATGTCAACAAACTGGAGACCCTGGTGCAACTGAAGGAGAACATCTATAGAGAAATCAGAGAAGTCGTGTCTGAAACTCTTGAGGGTGTTATGGTGCAAGTTTTGGAAAGAGCACGGGCGTGCGAAACCGAAAGGGGTTGCCATTTAAACGATGTCATTTTTCATGTAATGTAGAGCTGTTTCAATTAAGTCGTAGCTGGTGCTTAATTAGTCGACCCCGAAAGGATGAAAGTGCGTAACTAGTACTTAATTAATCGACCCCGAAAGGATGAAAGGATGAAAAGCAAAGTCGACCTCGGCAGAATTTGAACTCAGAACGTAGCGCCAGACGAAATACCGCTAAGCATTTCGCCCGGTGTGCTAACGCTTCTGCCAGCTCGCCGTCTTTAAGACAATTGTAATAATTCTACTATAAACACAAGGCTTGGAATTTTGACTGGTATTTATGTTATCGACTCCGAAATGATGAAAGGCAAAATCAACTTCATCGGTATTTGGATTCGAAACATAAAACCGTAAGAACTGTTGCTATGCATTTTGTCCAGAATTTTAAATATTCTGCGAGTTTGCGGCCTCCATGATAATAATAACAATATAATAAAACTATGATAAGAGAATTTGCTCGTCGTTACGAGAGACATTAGAAGTGATGAAATAGGTTGTACGAAAGAAAACCGAAGGCTTCCGAAGATCTTCCATGGGAGAAGTGCTCAGGTTTAGCAGTTCTAGGAATTGCCCACATTTTGCGTAAAATTATATCTATAAAGAAATATAAGTAGGAACAGGTTATAAATGTTGTAACTAAATCTACAATGGTGCACCGATGGTTGTATGATGAAAAAATCTACTTCACAAACACGTGGTTTTCGGTTGAAAATATTATCTATAATAGCCCCAGGGTAACTAATGCCCTGTGAACGAATTTGACGAACGGAATCTGAGTAGGAGCTCGTCGGAGACGAACACCATTCCTCCATATGATCGGCTGGAAGAATTATTAAGATATTTTCCTATTTTTCTTGAAACTAATGGTAGCCTTAATTCACAAGTAAAGAAATTCTATCCACAAATGCGTTGTTGAGCTCTCATTTTCCTCGTTCGACATGTATATGTGTGTGAATGTATGTGTGTGTAGATGTATTTGCCTATCTTTCTGTTGGTCCCCATCGTTAGACAATCGGTGCTGTTTTGCTCACATTCTCGTAATTTAGCACTTCGGTAAAAGAGACGATAAAATAAGTAGCAGAATTTTTTAAATAATAATAATAACTTCTGGGGCCGAGCTGGTCGTCTAAACCCCTTCACGGCGGTGCCCCAGTCTAGTAACTGAAGCAAGTCATATAATAAAAGATAAAAGAATAATACTTTACACAAAGAGGTACGCTCCGGTAGAATAGAGTACATACAGAGCTTATAAGAAGACATACTGGGCCAGTAAGAGATGGGGCTTAGCCGGTATCTCGAATCGGAGGGGTCGCCCATTGTGCCAAAGGAAACCTGTGACCATGTGAAGGTCTTCTTCCTTAAAAAAGATAAAAGAAAGATTAATAACATAACCATCGAGTTTTGTATGGTTTCGCCCGGCATTAAGGCCCGATAGAGGTCTTATTCCGGTTTGCAGAGTAAAATGTCGTCATTCCTCTTACAGACACCGCGCACATGTCCCCTTAAACAAGACCTTAATAAATCTTTTCTTTTCTACTCTAGGCACAAGGCCCGAAATTTTGTGGGAGGGACCAGTCGATTAGATCGACTCAAGTACGCAACTGGTACTTAATTTATCGACCCCGAAAGGATGAAAGATAAAGTCGACAACGGCAGAATTTGAATTCAGAACGTAAAGACACGAAATACCGCTAAGCATTTTTGCCTGGCGTGCTAAACGTTTCTTATTTCTTTATTGCTCACAAGGGGCTAAACATAGAGGGGACAAACAAGGACAGACAAAGGGATTCAGTCAATTACATCGACCCCAGTGCGTAACTGGTACTTAATTT
>NC_068995.1:51765478-51768962 GCF_001194135.2 Octopus bimaculoides | reverse complement strand
TCACTTTCCTTTCCAAGTAGAACTTGAATGATGATAATAATAATAATAATAATAATAATAATAATAATAATAATAATAATAATAATAATAATAGTGCGAGTGTGAAGGTAGAACATCTGCAAAAGTCAGCATTGCTTGGAACTGCAAGAATTCTTTGCGGGGTTCTTGAAGCTTGACCAGTAAACAAGTGTCACCTTAGTCCGCTGGCTGTGGACAGCTGACACTTTCCATCATACCCAACAAAATAAGCTCTGAGTTTTCATGATAATGCTAATAATAATAATAATAATAATAATAATAATAATGGTTTCAAATTTTATCACATGGCCAGTAATTTAGGAGGAGGGGATGAATCAATTACATCGACCCAGTGATCAACTGGTACTTATTTTATCGATCCCGAAACGATGAAAGGCAAAGTCGACTTCGGCAGAACTTGAACTCGGAACATGGAGACGGACGAAAATTTGGGGAACGGCAGGGAAATCGATTACACAGACCGCCCCCATTGCGCAACTGGTATTTATTTCGTCGACTCTAAAAAATGAAAACTATAGAGAAATTATCTAAATATGCAGCACTTGAAATAGAGATAAACAGAAAGTGGGATTTGTAAACAGAAACCAAACCGCCCTTATAATAATAATTGCTTTGGTAGCACTGAACAAAACAAAACAAAGAACAAAACACAGGTAGGTACATACAGAAGACCCCACCCCGCCAACACAGGACTTGCAGTTTGGCAGAACATCCAGAAAATAGCAGTAATAGATGCACTCCACATATATTGTATAAGAGAGGAATGTCAGTGTATATAGGAAACATTAAACCAAAACAAAAATATTCTATGTGCACAAGGTATACACAGTACGGTGTGCTATTTAACCGAATGGCAATCGCGAAATAGAAAAATACTGAGATAACAACAACAACAACAACAATAATAGTAATAATAATAACAACAAGTACGACAAGAACAGCAACAACAACGTTCGTAATGATGATGATGATGAGAAAGAATGCTTTAAACAACATGAATATTGAAAGTATAAGCTGTCAGTAAGAAGAACTTAGTCGGTTGCACGTGGTGTTTCCTTCGGAAGTAGCGTAAATCACGATTTAAAAAAAAAAAAAATTTTGCTTCAATGAGAAATGAAATATTTAAACACAATTTAATTGAAGAAAATAAAAGTCTAAAAGAATTTCATTGTATTGGAATGAGTTTCTTCTTTCTCTTCTTTTTTTTATTGTTATTATTATTATTCCGACAATAATATATCTTACATGTATATATATTATATATATATATATATATATATATATATTATAGTTTCTTTATTTATAGAATAGAATTCTCATGTATGAATATTAACAAAAAGGAGAAAAATAATGATCAATATAATATTATTAATAATAATAAATATAATAATAACTGTAATAATAATAAGAATAATATCAATAGTAATAAAAATAAAAAGTAATAATGATAATATTGTAATAGTTCTATTTACATTACAGCCTTATTAAGAATGTATAATTTCTCTCATTTGAAAGGAATATAAGTCGTCTCTGTCGTGTCCTTTCATTATATTTCCTGTTCAATTTGTTTTCGCATTTGGTCACACACAAACACATACATTATTCACATATATACATAGAAATGAGTCCTGTTTAAACTTTTCATGACCGTGATATAGCAAATATAACAGCCATCATACAAAACCCGACAAACGTGCACGAGATTCTTCTTAAGTCGTCGTGGCCCTGTAAGTCTTTAAAAAGTATATCAAAGAATATGATGTAAAAAATTGTCCCAGTCGCCACACTTTGCAGAATGGCATCGGGCACGTTGACGTGGCTGTACAGTTTTGTGCTTGATGATATAGAAATTCCTGTGATTATACCAATTCCAAGAATGAGAGTAAAACAACCAACACAGAAACATGCCATACCTTGTCCTTCGTTCTCTTTGGTCAGCTGGTATCCCATGCCGAATGCCAGGACACACCTGTGCACTGCAATAGCGAAACATAGGGTCCATACATTGCTTTGTAAACTTTGCAATCCGAGGGTCATTCCCTCGAAAATTCCGTGGAAAGAAAGAGCTATAATAAAGATGATTGAGCGAATGTAAACATGCCGATCGGCGTCAGGGTTTTTAAGTTCATCGACTACACGTTTTAGTTCGAATTCCTGTATCGATATCGAGTCAATTGATTCAGCCTCGGCAGCGACACCGTCTTGAATTTCGACGTTGGCTTCTATCACAGTTCCTGTATTGTATTCCTCGTTGGACAGCGAATTTAAGCTGAGTTCTTCGGTGGTGGGTAATATCTCTCGAGGTAAAACACCTCCGCTTATACCACAACCGCCGGTTCCGTTGTTAGGAATATTTCCAAGTCCACTGCTCATACCACCGCCGGCACCACTGCCCATCAGGCCTCCGCTGACACTGAAACCCCCCAGAGGGGTCGAGCTTAGATTTCCGATGGGGGCACTCATACTTAGGCTACCCCCCGGATGATGGTTGTGCATCGTGTGTGGGTTTGTGTTCTCACCACCGACCATCTTTCGCGACTGACTTCGCATTTTTCTGTAGACCAGCTGAATTATTTGTTCGACAAACAACACGGCGTAAAACCCGGACATTGTCAGCAATTCAGCGACCGGGTACTGCGATGTGGAGCCAAGGTATTTCATCACTTCCTTCACCTTATCACGAGTTTCGGGTATCAGATGTAGAAAACATGTCGCGAGGAATACGCCACCAGAAAAACAACGCGATCCATTAAGAAGGTACTGTATGGTTCCGTCCATTTTAATTAAGGACTTGCCGACAAATTTCACCAGTTTCACCGGTAGCAGGCCAGCCATCATGGTCAGCGCTGTTAGGATAACCAAGGCTATTATCTTGGCCGCTACCACATCCATAGCGACCGGGCATTGCTGGCCCGCACCGTTTAGATTGTCAGGAGAGCTGTGGTTGTTGTGGTTATGATTATTACTGGACGTGATTTCAGTGTCCAGTTCAACGGCCGCCACAATTCTACCTGGAACTGAACTCCTAATAGCTTCTTTCTGTCTGCAACGAACCGCGTTTGGTAGAGTGTCCACAGGGTCAGTCGGTTTAATACGATAAAGATAATAAAAATATTTCAAAAAAAAAAAGAAAAAAAAAGATGTGTGCGTGCGTGCGTGCGTGTGTCTCAAACAACACGATCAAATATTTTCTTTTTCCGTATATTTTTCTAAAAAAATATAATTATAACAACTTTGGTCTCTTTCTCTTTTCGTGATTAAAAATTCTTTTCTCTTTTTTTCTTTTCTTTTTTTTTGTCTTAAATAAATTTTTTTCTTTTTTTTCTGCAAAGTGAGAAAACGAAAATAAAGTCTGGTTCCAAACGTTAAATGTTGTGGTGAAAGTTGGTCGAAAGGAAGCGAGATGTTCTTAGACGCACACCACAGCCGGCGTCTGCTGCGATGT
>NC_068995.1:51763907-51764641 GCF_001194135.2 Octopus bimaculoides | reverse complement strand
GTGGTGATGGTTGTGGTGGTGGTGGTGGTGGTGGTGGTCTTCGTAGTGGCAGCTGTGATAGTAGTGATGGTGGGAGGCGCTTCAAGTGGCCACCACGATGATGACAATGTCGGCGGCGATAACAGCTGAAGCAGCAGCAGCAGCGGTAGTAGTCGTAATAATTGTTGTTGTTGTAGAAGTAATCCTTATTCTTGTTCTTGTGGTAAAGGTAATCGTGGAAGTGGCTGTGGTGGCGGTAGTGGTTGTGGTGGTGGTAGCGACGGCGATTATACTAATAAGCGGTACTGTTTACATTGCCGTTGACAATGATGATTATGATGGCGATGATGATGATGATAAATACTAGCAACGATTATGATGATGTCGTCGGTGATGCTGTTGACGATGATGGTGATGATGGCGTCGTCGGATGGTCGACGGAGAAGTTGCTGTTGTTGTTGTTGTTCCCCAAAGTTCGTTGATCGCGTTAACGCCGTTGTCACAAATATTCTCTCCGCCAATGGCCGCACTTGTTGCAGTTTTTGTTGTTGATATCGCTGTTATTGTTGCTGTTGTTGTTGTTGTTATGAAGATAAGTTTGATTGGGTTGGTCTCTCTCTCTCTCTCTGTCTGTATCTCTCTCTCTGTCTCTGTCTCTGTCTCTGTCTCTCTCTCTCTCTCTCTCTCTCTCTCTCTCTCTCTCGTGGTAAAACGTGAATACACTCGGATGGTGGAAGCGACTTTAGCAGTAAGAC
>NC_068995.1:51761696-51762849 GCF_001194135.2 Octopus bimaculoides | reverse complement strand
ATATATATAATTGTATACATATTTGTATGTAAGTCTGTCTGTATGAATACATAGGTGTGTACATTTTATATCAAAGTGTGTGTATGTATATGCATTTGGTCTGTATACGCATGTATGTATGTTTGTATGCATGTATCAACAGCTGTTTTCCATATTTATTGGGCGCGATTATGGATCAGGGTTTGAAGTGTATATTGTTGCGAGCATGCAAGTGTGTAGTTATGCCTAAATACGTGTGTGTGTGTGTGTGTGTGTGTGTGTGTGTGTGTGAGTGTGTGTACAGTTATATCTCTTAGAAAACTGAATGGAAATACTAAAAGAATTATTGATAGTGTGAAAGCCAGAGTGTCACACACACACACACAAAACACATACAAACACACGCACACACACGTACACACACACGTACACAAGCACGCCTTTGCATGAACACACACACACTTGCATGCACACACGCTCACACACATAGACACAGACAGACAGATAGACAGACAGACATACACATAGACACACACACACACAATTACACACACATACCTACTATAGCTGACTTCTGTGTACACACACGCATCCTTGCTGTTACTAATACTCGTAAAATTACTATTGTACACACACAAGAACGCACACACTGCCACACTCAACACACACACGCACACACACACACACACACACACGCACACACACACACGCGCACACATTAACACTATGACGCCCACATAGACACGCGCGCGTGTTCTGTCGCACCTGCACGTCACTAAGGTGGGAACATAACCTGCACACAAACACACCCTATCACATATAAACATATTTTCACACACACAAACACAAGCACATACGAACACACGCACTTACGAACACACGCACATACGAACACACGCACAGAGTCACAAACATACATGTACAAACAAACATGCACGTTCATACACATGAGTCAAGGTAAACGTATATAAAAAGAAAGCGGAAGTATGAAAACTAGACACGTGATGGCACACACACACACCCGCACACACGCACTCACGCAACACACGCACACATGGCCTGAACGATATCTTTGCATAGGCTCACACATACACACACACACACACACACACACACACACACACACACACAGAGCCACACACAGATATGATTATATAGACATGTGTGTGTGTAT
>NC_068995.1:51760497-51761436 GCF_001194135.2 Octopus bimaculoides | reverse complement strand
ATATATATATATATATATATATATATAGATATACATATCATTCGCCATGATACATAGCTAGCCACTATTCGCTCGACTAAAGGCGGTGCTCAAGCATGGCCGCAGTCAAACGACTGAAACAAGTAAAAGAATAAAAGAATATGTGTGTGTGTATGCATGTATGTATTTGCTTCCCAAAGATATGATTTCGAGTTCGGTTCCACCGCGTGGCACCTTCAGCAAGTGTCTTCTACAATAAACCGATAGGAAGGCGGCATGCTGGCAGAAACGTTAACACGTCGGGCGAAATGCTTAGCGGTAGTTCGTCTGCCGCTACGTTCTGAGTTCAAATTCCGCCGAGGTCGACTTTGGCTTTTATCCTTTCGAGGTCGCTAAATTAAGTACCAGTTGCGTACTGGGGTCGCTCTAATCGACTGGCCCTCTCCCCCCAAAATTTCGGACCTTCTGCCCAGAGTAGAAAAGACTATAGAGCGAGAGATCTGTGAGTGGATTTTGCGGATGGAAACTGGAAGAAATCCGCCATATTCATAACACACACACACATATGTATATATATGTGTATGTATCATTGTATATATATATATATATATATATATATGTATGTATGCATGCATGTTTGTCATTGTGTTTGTTTCCCATCTGCTTGACACCCGATGTTGGTTTGCTCACGTGTTCGTAACTTAGCGTTTCAGCAAAAAATCATCGATAGACTATGTTACCAGGTTGTAAAAAAAATGGGGTAATGGGGTCGATTTGCTCGACAGAACTCGTCAAAGCTGTGCCCCAGCCTGGCCGCAGTTTAATAACTAAAACAAGTAAAGGGTAAAAGACATGCATATATGCATATACGTATGTACAGGCGCACAAATATGCGCAGGATGGTTGTTCACAATTCTATTCTCGTGCACGAACACACACACACACACACACACACACACA
>NC_068995.1:51759026-51760173 GCF_001194135.2 Octopus bimaculoides | reverse complement strand
GCCACCACTACCACCGCTGCCGCTGCCGCCACCCCGACTACTACTACTACTACTACTACTACTACTACTACTACTACTACTACTGGATGCTGCTACTGCTGCTGCTGCTGCTGCTTCTACTACTGCTGCTATAGCTACCAGTTGTGCAAACCCCGAACAGATGCGTGTGCAAGTAATACGCTAGCTTCTGTTTTTTTTTCTTCTTTTTTGTCTCACAGCGCGGATGTATGTACGTGGTCGAACGAGGTGAAACAACAAAGAACAGCAACAACTGCTATAGCAACAACGAGGACGCCAACAACAACATCAACAACAACACAATCGTCCTGGTCGTTACCACCACCACAACCACCGCCACCATCACCACCACCACTATCGTCATCATTATCACCATCATCACTATCATCATCATCACAGAGAGACGGCTACCCCAAACGCCCTGTCCTCCAGGTAATACAAACACCTAATACAAACACCACGCACTTTTTACTTCTGGTTGAACCCATCAAACTGCGGGTCTTCTTGTATTTCATAACAACGCCAAACTCACCAACTTTCGACGTAAATATTCTCCTAGCATTACGCTTTTACACGAAACCTTCTCTTCACCTGCCTGTCTTCCTCTCTCTATCTCTGTCTCCTCTTCTCTCTCTCCTTCTCGTCACACACATACACACGAGCTGGCAGAACCGTTAGCACGCCGGGCGAAATGCTTAGCGGTATTTCGTCTGCCGCTACGCTCTGAGTTCAAATTCCGCCGAGGTCGACTTTGCCTTTCATCCTTTCGGGGTCGATTAAATAAGCACAAGTTACACACTGGGTCGATGTAATCGACTTAATCCCTTTGTCTGTCCTTGTTTGTCCCCTCTGTGTTGTAGCCACTTGTGGGTAGTAAAGAAATAACACACACACACATATACTTATACATTCACACACACGTGTGTGTGTATATATATTCTTTTACTCTTCTATTTGTTTGAGTCATTTGACTGCGGCCATGCTGGAGTACCGCCTTAAAGGTTTTTTTTTTTTTTCAGTCGAACAAATCGACTCCAGAACTTATTCTTTGTAAGCCTAGTACCAACACCACCGACAACAACAACAACAACAACAACAACATATAAACAACAATTACAATACCACGAAC
>NC_068995.1:51753619-51756119 GCF_001194135.2 Octopus bimaculoides | reverse complement strand
TAACCTCGGTCTTGGACGTGTGCTCATTACAAACGAGCACACTGCACACAGGGGCACTCATCTAGAGAACTGTGAAGTTCTGGGGTCGCAATTCTGACCTGTGTATGCTGTGGTTTGCTATTAATAAATATATACTGTAGGTCCCAAAGTAATTAATTTGGCCGGGGGCAAATAACGCAGCTAAGACGACCCTGTCGGTACATAATTTCGGCTCACGAAGTGGGTATGCTCTCAACTAGAGAGAGACACTTGTTCTTTTACCGTCCTGATCATGATTTTAAACGGCATTCGGTACTAGGGCCTTGATTCGGTAACTCCAGAATTTTGAGGAGTGTAGGACACCTCTAAGTCACTATTGTTTTTTAGGTCTACTCTGATCGGGAGTCGTAGCACCCGTAAGGGTCCTAGCTATAATTTAATCAACATATTAAGGCTTGCCTACCTATGCACGTGAAAACTGCATCCGGTGGACTCTGCGGAAGAAGCCTTCATGGTTCAACGTAGGGGAAGGCAGCTGCAGCATCGTATTGTGGAGTTCAGAGAGCAAGATGTGGCAAGGAAGATATGTTGGCCATCCACAGCACCTGTCTCCATCCGCAGTTGTCTTGAACTCGTTTTGCCACTGGACTAAAGATGATCCCAGATGAGCGAGTGAGATTGACGGTGTGCAGCTCTTCTTGATTTTAAACAAATCACTGTCAAAGTCATCAATCATCAGTCATCTCCTGAATGACAAGTTCGTTTTCGTCACTCCAACTATGAACATGTAACTGTAGATCGCACTTCGTTAATTTGTCCGGGAGCCTATAAGGCTGCTAAGATGACCCTGTCTGTAGACGATCATAGTTCAGGTAGTGAGTGAGGGCTCAGCCAGGGGGCAGCGTCTTACATCCCTGTACATAGTTGGGAGCTAATGGGGATGTTTATACTATAGATAATTTTGTGCGACCCTAGGGATGTTTTATTTCAATTTGAAGGTCTGGTTAAAGGACCCACAATCTTCTTCCGTTCCCGCCAAACTGCTGTGCAAGATATCTTTATCTTGGCCTCCCACTCCGAATGCTTGCAATAGAGCAGACTCCAACGCAAAAGCAACTAAAAGGGCTGGTAAGAGAGAAAGTGTAGAGCTCTCAGTTGTGAAGATGGTTTTGAAGTAATGCTCCGTAGTGTTCTAGAAGGGTGAAGGTGCAAGGGCGAGTAACTCAATTCGCACAGTTGGTCGGACTACCAGATGCTTGGGACAGTGAGTTGTGTTTGGAGTATTCAACATTAAAAGAGGGAAATAACAATAATGAATGAAGACTTAATAATTATTATACTTAATAAATTTTAATTAATGCTTTATTCTTACATTTTCAGGTGAAGACGCATGGCCTAATGGTAGAAAGTTGAGTTCCCAATCATCATGATCTGGGTTCAATTCCTGGACTGATGGCACGTTGTGTCTTTAAGCAAGGCGTTTCAATTCATGTTCAACCTGTCTAGTCATCTAAAAACAAGTACCAACCGATTTGTGGTGCAGTTCTCTAAGTCTCATTACGAATCACACCCTTGACATTTCATTTGATTAAGGGTAGGAAAAGAGGAGAATCATCTGTGTCGAGTTACGAAAACAAAGTATGGGGGCTTAAGGGGGCACTTTCACTAACGACATAATGTTAGGTGCTGTTACTGAGGAGGATACTGCCATGAAGGCCACAATACTGTTGATAATTTTAACCAAGCTTCTAGCTAAAGGTCAGTGTATATTCTTGGCAGTCATATCGAAACAGTACAATGTTGATCGATATTGGAAAGATGTCTCCAAGTGAATCGTCACTTTATGCAATACATCTATCATATAACATTCACTTTATGCAATATATTTATCGTTTAAGATGTTGTTGTTAAAATTTTTGGTGCAATAAATTCGTTGCACTTCGAAAATACACAAAATGTTTTGACAATTCTTTTATACGATTCCTGATACTATTTAATTCCAGAAATGAAATGGGATTTTTAGAACATCGAATAAGCTGTGGGGGGCCCAGTAGAGTAAGACAGGAACCAAAGGAATTGGTGGGCAAAAGAAATGGTTGAGAGCGACTGGAATAAATGGGGGGAAAGCAAATAGTTTGGTCGATCACGGTTGAGCTGGCGGATCAGCAAGAAGAATAAGAACAATAAGAATAAGGACAGCAACAACAACAACACCGCTATATTTGCATCAAAAGATGCCTGGGTTTTTCTTGGTCTGCATATTTTGTTCGCTGCACCCTTACCAGCGTATTTTACTTGTTCTGAGAGGCAGCAAGATCGGTTTGGAAGAATCCTCTGATTTCTCTGAAATCATTAACAGAAACGGCAAAGTATACTGTTCCCTATGGTCGTATGTGTATGTGTAGGGGTATATGTGTGTGTGCGTGTGAGCTCCTATAAACGTATGTGTACGTATGTGTGTGTATGTGTGCGCGTCTGTGTGTGTGTGTATATATATATATATATATATATATATATATAT
>NC_068995.1:51750464-51752933 GCF_001194135.2 Octopus bimaculoides | reverse complement strand
CATCACCACCACCACCAACACCACCACCATCACCACCATCATCATCATCATCATAAACATCATCATCATCATCTCCCCAATCGCGACTACCAGCGCCGCCGCCGCCGCCGCCACAAAAGAACCACCAAAGCTACTACCTCCGTCACACCACAAACGCCGAAACTACAAACACCACTACCACCGCCACCGCCGCCGCCGCCGCCGTCGTCTTATCGTTATAACACCGTTACCTGTGACACAAATACACACTCCCCCACCCACCACCACCCACACTCTTTAATCCCCTCTTCTTGCTCCCACTCCTTGCTTTCTGTCTGTCTGTCTTTAAGTGTTTAGCCCAATTTTCCTCAACTCCTCACCTACATCCTCCAATCTTGAAACCCCAAACCCCTGAAATGCCCTATCTGTCACTTCTCCCTCTCACACATCATTCAGCTGTACAATTAAGCAGGTATTTTGTTATCATTTATTAATTGCTTAATTGCGCATAAACATTTCACAAAGGAGACGGTGGCGGTGCGGCGGCTTGGGGGAGATTAGGAGAACAGAAGTTGTTGACAGCCATCTTCGCCTTCTTCGATTTTTACGTTCGTTATAATCTGTCGTATTATATAAAATTAAATAAATCCTATCTACTAAAAGCACAACGCCTGAAATTCTTTTTGGCGGGGGGATGGGTGGGTGTTGGAAGGGACTAGTCGATTCCATCGATCACAGTGCTTCTTAATTTATCGAACCCGAATGGCGGAATATGAACCCAGAACGTAAGAAAAGAGGCCTACTATTGTGCGCTTAATTAACGATGAAGAACCTTCAAAATCCATAAACAATAATTATGAGAATTTCCAATCATTTTACTTAAAGGCTAGTGAAAATCAAGTTACACAAAATCAAATTTAAAATTTAAATGATCGGAGGATTTCATGATTTCCTCTGAGACATGTTCTTCTGTCAGAACTGCATGGACAGTTTAGTGACCCTGTGTGAAGGACAATTGGTGAATTGTGCAGTGACTTTGTTTAAAGTGAAGAACTGCGCGACGCTGACCTCACCTTCTCGTCCTTGACAATTTTCAGTCCAGTGGCAAGACCAGGTCAAGTAGCAGAGGGATTGAGATTGAGGTTGTGGATAGCCACGATGTCTTGCTTGCTTCATTTTACTTTCTGCACTCCGTAATGCGTTGCTGCAACGGCCTTCCTCTGCGTTGTACCATGAAGGTTTCTTCCGCAGAGTCCGCCGGATCCAATCTTTGTATGTATTGACAGACAAGTCCTAACTTAATTGGTTTAGCCTTCCATTCGAAGCAGCTTGTGGTCGAATTTGGATGCAAGGAGATGAGATTTGGATATTAAATGGAGATTAAAGCGGTAGAGGCACACCTTGGAATGTGACATGCTCCCCACATCAAAGATGCTATCCCTTACTGACAACCCATAACCCTGAATATATATATATCTATACTATAAGGATACATATCTTGTAATATATATATATACACACATCTACATAAGACTACATTTTCTCTTCGTTATAGACAACGTACGTATGTGAAAAAATTACTCATGCGGAATGTGTGTTCGTATGCGTGTACTACACGCACACACATATACACAAACACACAAACACACATGCACATACACATACTCGCCCGCACACGCGCGCGCGCACATGCATTCCTAGAACTCTTTTAATCGATGTACTGTAATCTTCCTTTGCTCTTCTTTAAAACTTGTCAGTAAGTAAGCTATAGTGTTTTGCCTGGCACCATAAAACTCCCAAAATACTCGCACGCGCACGCCCAAACGCGCACACGCGCACACACACACACACACACACACACACACACACACAAATACACTCACATACGTTATCTGAATTTGCGCGTGCGGTTTTATGTGTTACTGTCTATATAAATATCGTGTTACACATTCTTTCGCCATAAATATTCTCGGTTGACATCATCAACAGACATACATGTGTGTCTGGAGGTAAAATGTCGGTGAATGTCTAGAAGTTTCTATGCATGTAGCAGAAATGTACGTTAATAAAACGCCTAAGAATCATCCTGCTTCTTGTTGCTTCGAGTCAAGTTGGGCCACAAGCAGCAGAGCTGATCTCTCGGAGAAGTAAATGCAGCTTTCTGCGATAGTTACCATCTTTTTCTCTCTGTCTTTGTCTCAATCTCTTCCCAGTGTTGTTATCCATATGTATGCTCATAGTCGTGGCTGTGCGGTAAGAAGCTTGCTTCCTAACCATATGGTTCAAGGTTCAGCTCTACGGCGCGGCACTTTAGGCAAGCATCTTCTGCTATAGTAAAAGACACTTGCCCAAGGTAACACGCAGTGGAATTGAACCCAGAACCGTGTGGCACGTAAGCAAGCTACTTACCACACAGCCTCTCCTTTCGCCTATATATATATATATATACATGTGTGTGTGTGTGTGTGTGTGTGTATGTAGGCATATATA
>NC_068995.1:51749010-51750392 GCF_001194135.2 Octopus bimaculoides | reverse complement strand
TATATATATATATATATATATATATATATATACTCTGTGTGTGTGTGTGTGTGTGGCACAACCACTCTGTTCTCAGTGCATTGCTTTCTATAGCAGAAACAGCTGTAGACTAATTAAGTGATTACCTGACTGCTGTTCCTTTGTCATTCATATATACATCACATTTACATGTGTGTGTGTGTGTGTGTGTGTGTGTGTATAGCTTCATATATCTATATTTCCAGTTTGTAGAGTTCTATACAGATTCAGTCACGCGCACACAAAGAAAACGCACAAACATATGCATATATGTATACACACACGCACACACACACAGAGACACACACACATATATATACACACACACGCACATTTACATATGCTTATGTATTTGCAACAAAGACGTACACACGGAAAGACATACATAACTACAAACAGCCACAAGCGGTGTAATGCGTACATGCGGTTCTCTATATATTAAGTAACACCACAGGCTCCTGGAGCTACAATTCACGGAATCTACCTTGTCGTTACACATGCACCATTGGACGTCTGGCACGCTTATCAGTTTTCTATGTGTTGCCAAAATTCTCTTCCAGACATCATGCCAACATCTTACGAATTTTACGTTTTTTTCCCCATCAATTTTTATCTTTTTATTTTTGGGTTGTGCATTTCGTTTTCTGTGTTTGTTTTTGCGATGATTTTTTTTTACTATTTTCTGTGTTTATGTTTTCGTACTTTTTTTTTACTTTTTTCTTCATTCCTAACCATGTTTCTGTACTCCACAATTCTGTTCCTATCTATCTATCTATCTATCTATCTACCTTGTGTCTGTCTATCTATCTATGTGACTTATCTCTCTCATTATATTCATACGTATACTCGTATATGTCTATACACTTATGCAAACATACACATACATAAACGTACACACACACACACACACACACACACACACAATTTATCCGTATGTGTATACGTATATTTGTGTGTATACCACGCAGTCACAGACACCCACCGACCGACATATATACGCTTATAGATGCCACCACGACGGGACATGAAAATTACAATTAAAGGTTAGGTAAATATGAACATTTCGATACACACACACATACGCGCATAGACACACATACACACACACAAATATGCATATACTTAAACGCATATATATCTATATGTGTGTCTGTGTACATACATACACACACGCACACACGTTTTTTCAATATTTATTTTTACTTGCAATAGCCGTTCTCATGGTCAAACTATCGTATGTCCAGCCGCTTAAGATGCCAAGATATCAAAAAAATTGTCAAGATGTAGTACAACGGTTTTGCTATGGAATGGTGAAATAATCTGTTCGTTTTCTGAAAAAGCATCGTTGCATAATAGCAACGATA
>NC_068995.1:51743118-51747210 GCF_001194135.2 Octopus bimaculoides | reverse complement strand
ATATATATATATATATATATACACACATAGTTAGCTACCTAGAAATATAGCAAGATGCAGGTATATGTGTGGGTGTACTGTATGTGCGCATGTATGTAAACCCAACAATTTAAAAAGGAAATTTATATCTTAGCACAGAAGTAAGCTAGTATGTATAAAAAAGCGACGGACAGATATATTCAAATCATTATTATACTATATACAATTTACTAAGTAATAAAATCTACCAAGTTCCTCCTCGCTATCCACTTGATATCATTCCGATGTTGTAATTTAGTTATTTCATGCATATTTGGCGGTTATCACATTCTTTACACACCTCGATGAATTCTCGTTATAAATACCTAGAAATGAATGCGCTTAGACACATACACGTGCGCTCATATATATTAGCACCATAAAGAAACCCAGACACACACACACGCACACACACACACACACACACACATATATATATATTTATGTGTATATGCGTATGCGTGTGTGTTGAGAGATTCAGAGCACGAGAAGGCTGAAGAGCAAATAACAGCCAAATGAGATCTGTTCACCATCAAAATTACAAAATTATTGCTCAGGAAAGCAGAAAGAGATAATCTTGAGGTTAGTGAAGAATGTCTTGGTTATTTCTATGACAACCAAATAGAATAGACACAACTAACTGACATTGTCACCAAACCTATTCCTAGGAAATATTTAATTAAAAAAATTTTTTTCTTCTCATTTTAGTCTTATTTTCTGTTTATATTCTGAAGAAGACATAATATTCGAAACGTTATAATTGACACGGTCCAAGCGTACAAGACTTAGGAAATATCAACGAAGGATTTATAATCTCTCAGCGGGTAACTCGTGGTAGATTTTATGGTTTATTTTACGATTGATTTATTTTAAAGCTGATTTTCTCCAGACGAACTGGAAAATATCTTAGATATCTTTCTTCACACATTCGGTGGTATTATTGTAGAATATACCCAAAGACCTGTAATTTCTCATTTTAGAGCCATTTGTTTAATCCACGAAGGAATTATTGCCAAATTTCTAGTTTTCCTGTGATTTCTACGAAATCCAGGAAATCGACTGATGGTCGCATGTCATAACTTTGGTATACTTTGTAATTACATCAGTTTGTTTCAGGATCCTATGACTGGGCTTTGTGATTTGGGAGAATTTTGTCTTTGGGAGAATTAGGCTAAAAATTAGGCTAAAAATGTCTTTTCTTTTTGTATTGGGAAGTGGCAGTTCCTTTTTCAGTGTTACCCGTGGTAAATAATTCGTTGAGTTGATCTTATCTCTTTTCCTTTTTCCCCGCAGAGTGTTGTCTTCTTCTAAATGTGACGAATTTTGCTGTTGCCCTGTAGTGTATACTGTAATATATTCGTCTTTGCCCATCATAATAAATACGTTGCTCTTATAGCTTCTACAAATTACAATTTTCTCGTTATTTTTCAGGTGTTGCTGAACTTGCATAAGATTCTTCTTAAGTACATTCTTATCGCTGTGTTTATGTCTCCATTTATTACCTTCACACGTGAATAGGTCTCACAGATCCTCATCAAGTTTTATAATACTTTTATCACTAACAGTCTCGAGAGAATGATAGAGTAATTCGAGTTACACTTTCTTTATGTTTTAGCCATATTTTCCTTTGACATGGCAGTTCGTGCCGAAATTGAAGAATGTAATTTGATCAGGGTTGAATGTGCACTGCAAGAGATTAAGGAATTTGTTTTCTTGTGTTGGTAACAATATTTCCTCGTTATAAAAAGAAAAAAGAAAAAATTTATAAAACTGAACACAGCATGCATTACACTTAACCACAAACTCATAGAATATATTACAACAATACCGGAATGAAAAGACTTACCATCAACATGAAATCACAATTTACAAGCCTCAGAACATACTTCAGTCAATCAATATAATGTACAAATTCCAATCTGAACATGACTCAAACTATTTATATCGTACACGACATTCTCTCAGCACTTGACGATCCATTTGCAAGGAAAAACTGCAAAACACAGGGTAATAAAATTAGAGAGAAAAATTGTAGCTGACAGTACTACCGTCCTATATAGAATTCCCCAAAAGGAATCAAGAAGAAAAGAAATGGTTATCTGTGGAAGCTTTATGAAAATGAAAAACCAAAAATCAAAACAGAAATTCAAGGCAAAAATCAAGTACAATAAACTATGAAATCGTTTAGATTTTAACTACTGAAAAATATCAAATGCGGCAATGACGATTTTATAAATTATTGTTATATTCGTATGATTCTTTGCCACATACTATTGAGCACAGAAACAACGCTCCGATATTATAATGCGAGTCAGAAAACTAAACTGAAAAGTTCATGAAGTGTTGAAAAAAGATGAATAAGATCGTTAGTAGAAAGATTTAAACTCGATCACCGTCGTGTCTTTAATTATGATTTGTCAGACAAACTTGTTCCATATTCATACATACACACTAAATAAACTAAGTACAAGTTGAACACTAGGGTCGATTTAATTGACTTACTACATTCTTTCAAATTGCTGGCCTTGTGCCAAAATTTGAAATGATTATTGTCTCTCCTTCATATTGGAATTCTAATTCGTTTGATGTTTCTGAAGTTTACTACATCGCTTTTCTTGCTCGTTTCTTTTCTTTCCTTATTTTTTTACATATATATTCCCCACCACCACCAATACCATATGCATATAAAGAAGATGCATTTTTTACAATACATTATTTCCTATGTATTTTCATCTGATGTTTATATTTCATTACTTTAGTAAGATTTGCTGTTGCCGCTGAAAATAAAACTCTTATGTAGAATTTGAATTGTTTTTGCTGTAGTTGTCGTTACAGCGGTGTACAGTTCTCTATATTTGCTCATCTTTTCTATTTACACACACACACACATACACATGTATATACATTTATATGTGCATTTTTATTTATATACATACATAAATTTAGGCATTATATATATATATGTATATATATACATATATATATATATACAGTCATACATACAAATTCAGATGTGGATAGAGATATGTGGGCCTATACATTCTATTTTCATACACACAGCGTTATATATATATATATATATATATATATATATGTGTGTGTGTGTGTGTGTGTGTGTGTGTGTGTGTGTGTGTGTGTGTGTGTGTGTGTGTGTGATGCATACACACATACACACACACACAAATATATATATATGAATATATGCATATGTATATTTATATATGTATATATACACACACACATGTATGTATATATATATATACATATATATATATATATATATATATATATATATATATATATATATATATATATATATATATATATATATATATATATATACATACATATATATACAAAAATATCTCATTCTCTCTCTCTCTCTCTCTATATATATATATATATATATACATATATACGCACGCGAGTGTAAATACACTGGATGGGTAAAAAGATGAAACATATACATCAAAATGCATACACACACACACACACGCACGCAGTCGCGCGCGCACACACTCACACACTCACACACACACACACTCACACTTGTAATTGTTGCTGTTGTAGAAGCAGCAGTTGTCGTCCATAAGTGTCATATGACGTCAAAATTCTTGTTTTCTCTTCCGCCTTGTTTTTCTCCTTTTCAATTCGCAATGCATTTGCGTTTTCAGATGTCGCTCAATGTTGAAAGAAATTCCACTCTGCGCTCTACAATAAAGTACTTGAAGCGAAAGGAGCTGTCGTGTGGTGTTATAGCGGGGATGGTCTTAATGTCTCTCCGTCGTGGCGACGGTGGCTCTGTTTTAAGATTTCAAGAACGCCATAATGCATATTTATTGTCAAAAATACAATGTCAATATATTTTAGTGTTTTAGCTTCGCTTTTGTTATTAGTATTATATTGTTTCAGTTTTCTTTCGGGTGATGTATGTATGTATAGGCATGCATACACATACATGTATGCATGTAGATACACACACATATATATATACCTATATATACACACATATATATATATATGTATATGTATATATATATATATATATATATATATATATATATATATATATAT
>NC_068995.1:51738511-51742480 GCF_001194135.2 Octopus bimaculoides | reverse complement strand
TATATATATATATATATATACGTATGTATGTATATATATATATTATGTATATATGTAACATATTTATGTATATATATATTCATACATACATCCATTCATACATGTATAGATATCGGTTTGTATGTATATCTATATACATACATATATACATACACATACACACACACATAAAAATACACTTCAGTATATATACGCATATTTTCACACGTACATAGTACCATGCATATATATATATACGTGTATATAGTTTATATTTCTGAGGTTATATGCATATATATGCATAGTCACTTAGATACACAGTGTGTGTGTGTGTGTGTGTGTGTGTGTGTGCGCGCGCGCGTTAATGTGTGAGAATTTACCCGCCTGTGTCTGCACAGAAATATGAAAAGCAAATTTTCATAATGCATAATTGTGTGCGCATGCGTGCGTATATACATACATCCACACCCCCACACTTACAGATATATATATATATATATAGTGAGAGACAGAGATATGTATATCTATTTGCAGATATACATGCACACATATCCACGTGTATATAGTCATATACTTATATAATACATTCTTGCACATATATTTATGGATACATATATAAAGTAGTTTATGACTATGTATATATATATATATATATATATAAAACACATATTCATAAACTATATTTGATATATATATATATATACACAAATTATATATATATAGTTATATGGACACGTTTACATGCACACAGACGCACACCCATACTCACGCACATACTTATAAATTACTTTGTCTTGTCTGTCCTATGTACTTTTCTCACTCTTGGAATGGCAAATTGGAAAATTGGAAAAGATTGTTTCGTTCTATTCTCCACTCGTTTTGACAGGAAAATGTCAAGAGACTTCGTTAGCATGGCAAACCTTTGCATTTCACATGTCAAAACCCAATGACTTATTACATACTCTCTTGTATTGCCAATTATGAGCTTTCAATTATGTTTCTTTTTTATTTTATTTTGCTTTATATTTTCTTGTTTCATATGTTTGCCTTTCGTCGGTAAACGAAATAATCGATAAACAGTGGAATTGTTGTTGGTGGTGGTGCAGGTGTTTGTCCCTAGGTCAGCTTTGTTCGTACAGACCTATCGTTAATGATGCCCCAGCTGTGACCATCTTGTCCTCTTATTATCCATGCAATACAAATGGTTACGATGTAACAGAATCTATACTGCACCGGACAAGATGCTTAGCGGCATATATTCCGTTCTTACGTTATGAGTTCAAATTCCGTCATGGGCTGAATTTGTCTTTCATCCTTTCAAGGTTGATATAATAAGTACCAGTCGAGCAGTGGGGCCGATGTAATCAACTAACAGAAATTGTACGGAGGTCCGCCATTTGGATTGCGCGCATAATTCAAAAGATATAGCCTTGTCGCACAGAATGTGTTACACCGACTCTGTCAGAGAATTATGTTAAGGATATGCGTATCTGTGCCACATAAACGTTAATTCGGGGGTAAGAAATTCAGCTGATGTAACTGCTGAAGTCTCATCGTCTAACATCAGAGATCCAGCACTTTATGTCTAATTGTAAATTCAATGAAATAAAGAACATTATTCTATACGATTTAATAAAGTGAACAGTTTGAAGTTCATACATTGAAAGCGATTGATTGTTTTTTCCTCCTCGCAGGAACTGAGAGAAAGTGTGCTTCAACGACGAAGTATAATAAGACCGAAACATTTCAGAAGTTGTCTTTACTCTCCAGTCTCTACAGTAGACTCACATTTAAATTTTTTAATCAATTTAAATTGTCACCCTTGCCTTCTTACTCGATTAAAATTTCGAAATTGCCTCCCTTGCCGATTAGAATTTATCAGTAAAGCTAATACTTTTCTTTTTTCTTTCTCGCTTGTCATTGTAATTAATTAAATATTTTTTATGTGCTTCACTATATGAAGTATGTTAAGAGCCATTTAGTTTTCTTCGATAGCTTTGAATTTGATGGCTGCTCTACCATAAATCATAGTTTTTCATTTCCTTAATCTTAGAGATAACTTTGTTTTTTATTTTACGCTACTCTCATATTCTCTTTCACCATTCCTTACAGCTTCCGTCCAATCTCACATTATTTGGCAATGTGGTGATGTGGTGATGTCTCGTATCTGTTGATTATTTGGTTTCATTTATTTTCTATTTATTTTCAGTGTATGAGAGTTTAGTTTCTTTTGCATCTATCCACTACTCTTTCACACCTTTCTTCCTCTTCTACTCAGTGACACTCTGTTCATCTTACATTTAATCATTTTCTATATTTCACCCATTTTAAATCTGTTTTATGATGGCATTTATAATTTCGCATTGTTTTGCTTCTCTTCATCTTTACATCACTATCTCTGCCTTGAATTCCTTTTTAAACTACCACATTTCATGCCTATCTCCGCTTCTCTCCCAAATATTTCCAGTACATTCAAGACAGCGAGGTGACAAAATCCTTAACGGCATTTCATCCGCTTTTAAGTTCAGTGTTCAATTCCGCCGAGGTCGACTTTACCTTTCATCTTTTCAGAGTCCATAAAATAAGTACCCGTCTAGCACTGAGGTCGATGTAATCGACTCATCCCTTCCCCGGGGTCGATGTAATCGACTTACCCCTTCACCGAACATGCTGATATCAGACGATCCTCATACACAAGCTGATGAATTTTCTCCATGTTTTCGAGGGTGACGGTCGTGCAAGGACTTCCAGATCGCTCATCGACTTCCAGGGACATTCTTCCGCTTCTGAAGTTCACCTGCAACATGAAACATTGCGTACCACCCATTGCCCCGTCCACGTAAGCTTGCCGGAGCATGCTCAATGTCTCTGAAGCAGACTTCCCAAGTTTTTAACGCTAAATTTCACGTTGGCTCTTTGTTCTAACTGGCTGTCCATGACAAAATCTCAGACTATGTCATACACGTGATCATAAAAACACAGATTTCCCGACCTGCGAAGTAAATACAGCGATGTCACTCGGCACATTGCTTCATGAAGGTCACTGCTAGCTCCCACTGCGCATGCAACCGTGTGCTGCCATCTGTTGACGCGCTACAGAACTAGTCCAGGAACCCTTTGATACCACCTCGTATTTCATAAATGATAGAGCGCTTTCTGTGTCGCAAACAGAGTGCGTAGGTGTATATGTATCTAAAGATACAAACATTTATGTATATACATACACACACATGTATATATACATACATATAAGGTGTTATTAATAAGAAGATTTGAAATTAATGCAATGCAAGATTTCACAGCTCTAGCATCACTCCTTTATAGTCAACTCACCCCTGGACATAATACAATTTTATATATAAATTCACATATATGTAAGTTTATATGTATGCGTCTATATATGTATGTGTGTGTGCGAGACAGAGAGAGTGCGTATGCATGTATACAGATGCGTCGGAAGCTCTGAGTTTATTCTCATATATAATCACAAAATGAACGAAAGATACGAGGCTGTACAACGGGGATCACTTTGATATATTGCGATTGTATCAGATTATGGGGAATATATTGACTGTTCATCTCTCATGGCAACGTATCATATATCAGATCGGGCATTAGTGATCCAACACTCTGTGATATGTCCAAAGATAGTGGTTTATGATATATGTCATGGAAAGATAGATAGATAATTACACACACATATATATATATATATATATATATATATATATATATATATATATATATATATATATATATATGTGTGTGTGTGTGTGCGTGTGTGTGTATGTATGTATGTATGTATGTATTTATGTATGTATGGAAGTGTGATGAGTATTAATATTTGCATATGTATGTCAATGTGTCTGTGTGTTTATTTATATGTGCAATGGCTGTATGTAATATATATATATATACATAAATGCATGTATGTATATGTATATTCGTGTATATATATATATATATATATATATATATATATATATATAT
>NC_068995.1:51737514-51738174 GCF_001194135.2 Octopus bimaculoides | reverse complement strand
TATATATATATATACATGCATGCATAAATACATACATGTCGTTGTTGATGTTGAAATTCCAATGAAGGTGCCTTGAATCTAGGTTAGAAACCGGCTCTTTCTCTATCTATCTACCTATTTTTCAACTTCTCTCACTATGTTTATCAATTTTGTCTGTCTATTTATCTATATATCTACATATTCTTCCATTCATCTGAGCCCTTCTTTCCCTCCCCCTATTTCTCTCAATACATACATACCAACCCAGACACATACACACACACTCACACACTCACCGACAAATATACACACATATACATATATATCCATACACACGGAGAACATACATCTATTACGTATGTGTTTCTCACCGTTGTGCATGTGTTTATGTATGAGTCTACATGCAAACTCAGTTTGCATATATTTACCTATCCCGATGGATCTCAGTTGCTAATTACTCACATACAAAGTGCCTGTTAAGTAAAGCATGTCGTAACATAATATTAATGTTTATACGGTTCCTCACATTTGACATACCTCTTAAACTTGCCTGGGATAGGAACCGTTTCAAATTGTAAGTCATCTATGTTGTTCGTGCCATTTTGTGTTGCAGGGCGTAAGAGAGAGTGGAAATGAGGAAGACATCGTATATGTATCTATCTTCATATATATATATATATA
>NC_068995.1:51730360-51735360 GCF_001194135.2 Octopus bimaculoides | reverse complement strand
CCATTTCGTAATGCGAGATCATGATTTCACTGTTAGACATTAAATGATTGTAAGATAATAAACAAACACATATCTACCCCAACCTCCGAAAAGCGACGTTTATATTTCAATCGAATCCTTCTTCATGAAGTTATTCTTTCATAGATTCATGAAATATAAACGTACTTTTTATGTTCCTCGGAATTTTGATGGATTCAACCCGAGTCGCATTAGTATGTGATTTCCTAGAAGTATGCGATTTAATACAAAATATCGAAATTTCGGAGTAGTGTTTAAATATTAGAATATATCCGGTGTGCGCAATTGATGTATTAAACTACAGCAGCCAATCTAAGTACCATACGCAATTTGTGGGCATAATTGACTGGCAGTTACTGGACGTGCCTTGTTAAAGACATAAAATCATCCGAGCAGCATTCCGTGTGAACGCCAGATGCATTTCGTCATTTTGGTAACTTTTCAATGACGTGTGCTTGTAGAAAGCCAAATGCCAAGACAGTTCTAGATATAATTTTCTTCTGATGAAGGACAAGTGTTTGATGAGTGTAGCCCAAAGTAATTGCTTTAGAGGAAACTTGTTCAAGGAAAAAGGATACAGTTTAAACCAAATGAAAAGGTTTAAGGATATAATCTAGAACGTGATACAATCTAGAAATTGATCAAAGAAATGGATCATGCAAACTGACGCTCAAAATATGGGAATGTATGGAAACGTTTGAGCAAAACAAGGCTATTATAGATACATAACTGCCTCGATATCTACTCACCTGGTCGTCGTAAAGACAGAGTTCGGTTTGAACCGTTTGAACGCTACAAAATGTTTTTTTTTTTTTTTTTTTTGCTGAGAATCTCTGAATTTCAGCTGTTGACTATATACATATATACATACTGTTCCAGCATGACCGCAATCAAATGTCTGAAACACGTAAAAGAATAAGAATAAAAGAATATATATATATATATATATATATATATGTATATATCATACAAATATATATACAAACTTATATAATGTACACATACATATACACATACACACATAATACACCAGCAGAATTATTTCGAGCTAAAATATTAAACATTGTTTTAAAAAGGACTACAACAAAAGCATCGCCCGAAGACGCTCTTCGAATACAGAAATACGAAAGCATCAACAACAGACAAGATTTTAGTCTGGTGTTCTGAAAATTCGGTTTTATTTTGACTGCTTTATTAAATCTAATTATTCTTATGGCAATACAATAATTTCTGTTTGGATATTTGTCAAAACCGAGATTCATAAACCATGATCTTCGTCATAATTTTTGTATTGGTGATAGTAGTAATAGTAGTGGTGGTTGTTGTGGTAGTGGTGATGGTGGTGGTTGTGGTGTACGCGGATAATTAGTAATTATCATAAAAGCATATACTTTGACAATGACAGCATTATACTTATTGTACCTAGACAACACACACACACACACACACACACACAAACATACATACATACACACACAAACGCACACACGCACATTTACACATCTACATACAAACATGTGTGTGCGTGTGTAACAGTGCTTGTATGTTTGTGTGAGTGAATGTGTATGTGTGTGTTTATCTGTCTGTGTGTCTGTGTACATGTGCGTGTGTTTGGGGGGGGGGGGGTTCAGGTTTGTTTGCGAGTGCGGTATTACGTATTTCTTTGATGTGATTTTTTTCTGAGGTGTTTGATTCTCTTCCATATCTCTCGTGCAGACTAATGTCGCAGTTCAAATTATTCTAAAATATGGTTAATTTTTTATTGAATACCTTGTGGTATCTACATTATAGATAAGAGAGCTTCGCATATATAGCTTTCAATGCCCTTATCTAAATCAGTAGTTCATACATACATACATACATACGTACGTACGTACGTAGATACTGCTCAACGGATGTTAAGATAAAGCTGAAGCGCAGTGAAAACGAGAATACCCACGCTGAACTATTTAGAAATCTGCAGCTACTGTATCCAGGCTACAAGTTCAGGTTTATACCTGTAATTTTTTTTTGGTCGGGGGGGGGGCACCTGCATATGTATCACACTGCCTAAATACCAGTCTTGATAAATTGGGTTTCACAAAACCAGATAGGAGAAAGCTAATTCGAAGACAACAGACCCAATACATCATTGGAACTATAAACATCTGGAAACATTTCTGGCAACTCAATCGGAGACTTTTCATTGTGTGTGTGTTGCAGGTTTTGCTAAATAATTTGTTAACAAGAGCTGATACGTGAAATAAAAAAGAAAAAAAAAACAACCAGTAACGAAAATAAAAAATAACTCATAAACTGTTTGCAAATTATAACATATATCTATTTATTAGAATTTTTTTTATCGTTCATTAATGGGAATTTTGTCAAATCTGTCTCATAGGGTAACAGATATATCAATATAGCATTGCAAAAAAAAAAAAATAATAATAATAATAATTCAAAACCAGAAGCAGAACAAAAAATGAAGTGGAAATGATTTAGTAATAAAATAAATGGTTGACATGTTAAAACAATAATGAAAAGCGAAAATGAGACTGGATAATGTTTTGTTGAAACAAGAGTTGCTGGTATTTTAAAACTGATGGATTTGCCTGTCAAATTAAGTAAATGGACTTCAATGGCTACGTTAGTCATTTGAAAATGCTTTGTGTGTTTGTATGTATACACGTATGCTTATAAGAATGTATGGTTCTATGTTGACATATGGATCTACACCTAGCACCGCACACGCATATTCATACGTACATACATACATACATGCATATATATATATATATATATATATATATATATATGCATGTATATATATATATATATGTATGTATATCTAAATAGATAGTTAGATATATAGATATATAGATAAATATATGTATATATCTACATCTGCGTATATATACCCAAATATACACATGTAGATATATTTGTATATATGCATACATACGTGTATGTATATATATATATATATAAATATATAAACGTATGTTTGTATATATGAGAATGTCTATGTATACAAAAGAAAACACTAGCACAGACAACACACCGACAGAGACACACACACATGAACTACTGTCCGACAAATATTAGTTTGAGACTAACAGCAAGCTTTTCAGTGTTGGGCGGACGGACGCTCTGCCCGCTACGATGTTATTTACTCACTTTTGTTCCCATTGCCTACGAGAAGACTCTGTTAACAAATCGAATGATAATGAAGAACACAAAAACAAGCAAAAAAAGAAAAATTAATGCCTTCTAAATGCATTATTATTGTGATATAACCGCATCATTACCATCTTAAAGAGTTACACGTTGGTTCTTGAATTTTGCCATCATCTTAAATAGAGAGTTTAATCATTACTTAGAGGAATATGACAGCATATGGGACCTTACACATGACCTCAATCCTATGATAGAAGAAAAAGGTTGGAGTAATACCGTAGATATGGATCGCTGCTCTAGGAAACCTCTATTACAGTATCAAATCCTCTTTAGGTTAGAGACTGGCATTGAATGTTTTCAAGAGTCTTATTAAACTGGAAGTCCCAGTTGTCCAGGTTAGACAGGCGGCGTCTTGTTTAAGAGCAGTCCTGTTCTCATGGTGAACATCATGTTGGTTTGTCGCAGAGTTAACACATAATTACTGCTGATACTCAGTTGCAGCTGATTGGAGTGAAGCAAAGTGAAATTAAATGACTTTCTTGAAGATATTGACCCATCAGCGGATCCTTCAACTTTGCGATCGTGAGTTCAACCATATAAATACTTGGTCACAATCCCTCACTTTGTAAACGAGTGCTCTCTCTGAAAGGTATCAAAAGAGGCAGATTATCGTCTGAAGCAGAGCTACAGATTTGGATTTACCGTCCTAGAACAAAGATTATTTGATGGGCTTCTTTATAGTTTCACTTTATTTAATTTCACTCACAAATATAGATACGATCCCAGGCTATGTTACGACGACGAAGGTTCCAGTTGATCCGATCAACGGAACAGCCTGCTTATAACACAGCAACCCTTCATGTAGATCTCAGGGAGATTCACTGCACAGACACGAGTTCCCTTCACGTAATTCTCGGGGAGATTCTGCATAACACAGAACGTGGATTACAACTCAATTTTGCCAGCGGAGTAAAACTGAAGCAACGTGAAACAATGTGTGTTGCTCAAGAACACAACGCGTTGCCGGGAATCGAACAACCTACTTTATAATCGTGAGCCAAATTCCCTAGCCACTACGCCAAGCACTGCCACTATAACCCAAATAACCGCACAGTAGAATAAAGACAAGGAAGCGCATAATAAAATTGAACTCCTCAACCAAACGTCTATGTACCTATAAAATATTTTTCTAATGATAGTTATATTATCTTTCATTAGTCCATGCCATGCATTACTTCCTTTGTGCTGTAGCGGTTTTTTATTTAATAAAATAGTTTTATGCAAGTAAAACCGACGCATAATCTATTTTCACGTTTTTATAATAAAATTTACAATTTTCTTTTATCACATTACAACTTCTATATATTCCTTTGATCATGGCAAGTCTGTTTTGTAAGTATGCCATATTTTGTGATAAAATAGTCATGTCCTATCTTTTATGGCGATGATTTTTTTTCTATATGACAAAGAAAGAAAAGGACATTTTGTCACTTGATACTTTGCATATTCTAATATGTTATGCAATTTACTCGTGGATAAACTCGTTTAAGTTATGTTGTTATGGATCGAAATGGTTTTTGGATAACAAATTTCATACTTGTTTTCCGTCTCATAACGAGAAACAACCTATCCCCCACACCCACGCGATTATATTTTGATGCCCGTTTATACAGATACAAAATCATATACATGCGTGTAGGTACAAATGTATATGTTTATGTACACACACACACACACACACACACACACACACACACATATATATATATATACATACATATAGATAGATAGATAGATAGATAGATAGATAGATAGATAGATAGATA
>NC_068995.1:51726042-51727938 GCF_001194135.2 Octopus bimaculoides | reverse complement strand
TATATATATATATATATATATATATATTCATGTATGTATGTATATGTATGTAAATGTATACACACAGGCACACACTTATATACATACACCAATGTCTATCTTTGAAAGTGTGACATCCATTGTAACAACAATACATATATCAGTACACACATACACACACACATACAGACACACACACACGCACACACACAGACACACACACAAATATGTATAGTCTCAGGCGTGGCTGTGTGTTAAGAAGCTTGCTTTGCAACCACATGTTTCCAGGTTCAGTCCCACTACGTAACACCTTGGGGAAGTATATTCTACTATAGCCTCGGGCCGACGAAAACCTTGAGAGTGGATTTGGTCGACAGAAACTGTAAGTAGACCGTCATATATATATATATATATATATATATATATATATATATATATATATATATATATATATGTGTGTGTATGTATGTATGTATGTATGTAATTGTAAATTTGGTGCGTTATATCCCCTTGAACACAGATGCATGAATAAAGCTTTAAATTTATCAAGCGATTCACCCATTTTACACGTCATGGCTTACTGCGTATGAAATTCTACATTACTTTGCGTGGATGACATTTTAAGAATAGGGATTTGAAACAATACACTTTGAAATATGCACGAACATTATTGCTATATATACGAACATCATGGATAAATATGCTGACAAAAAGAAAGCCACACCAAATTTAAAATATCATGATTACTGACGCAACGAGCAAAAGTATCAAATCGTTTCCAATTCACCAAGTGATGGCCTGTGTGTGTGTTTGTGTGTGTGTGTGTGTGTGTGTTTCTGTTTATATCTGCATGTGTCTGTGGCCAAATTATAACAAAAAGAAACAAAAAATCTTTAGCAAATGCTATCGTGAGAATAAATATTTCTCAGAGTAATGCAATACAATAAACGGACGAAATTGCAAAACCGGATGAAAACTGCTGCCAAGTACGGAAGTTCCCTAAACACCTTCCCGGATGGAACCAGGAAGAGGGTGACCGCAAGGCGATACCCCACTTTTGCTTGGCCAAGAAGCAATATCGGAAATAATTGTAACAGTCATTTGAGATTCAGTATTACCTTTGGACATGAAATTTAATGCAACGGAAGTTACGTAGTTGAGATTTAAAAAAACAAGTACTCCATTAATGTGTGTGTGTGTGTGTGTGTGTGTGTGTATTCATATATATATATATATATACAGAGGGAGAGAGAGAGAGAGAGGAAGGACAGAAAGAGAAAACGACGGAACAAGAATGTTCATAAATTTACTCTTTTACATGTTTCACCCTAAAGGCTGTGGCTCTGCTGGGGCACCGCCGGTACCAACGTTCTTTGACTGGCCATCTCTATATGTCTGGCTTCTAAATCTGCAGTTTTATCGTCCTTTTTCTCTTTGTACTCAGTCATGTTTCAAACTATGGGGACTAGTTCAATGTATTTTTGAGTATAGTACATGGTCTCTTTTGATCCTTAAGAATTCACATGGAGTTCTAAATACTGGTTATATTTCATGAAATTTAGACATCACTCACACTATAAATATATGAACGCATCACACTTGTATTCTTCTCCTAACACTTTTTGATTTGTACTTCCTACTCCCAATCTCAACTTTTGTCTGACCTTTTCTCTTATCGGTGAAGAAGAACTATATCCGAAACGTAATACTTCTTACTCTTTGCAGTCTTCCTTGTTTATCAAATAGAGTTAACAGTGAACACCTTACGATTATTTGGAGCTCGTTCTTATCTTCACTTTGTTTTATATACATATACGCATATAGAAATATATACATATGTATATGTGCATATATATATATATATATGTATATAAAATATATATATATAAAATATATATATATATATATATATATATA
>NC_068995.1:51724263-51725255 GCF_001194135.2 Octopus bimaculoides | reverse complement strand
ATATATATATATATATATATATATATATATATATATATATATAATGCATATATTTAAATATATGTATACACACACACACACACACACACATACATATTTATATACGCAGCACATATATTTAGAGGGAAAGACAGAGAAAGAGGTAGATAGATATAATGAATGAAAAAGAAGGAGAAGATAAATATCGAAAGAGATAGACAGATAAGTGCAAATCATACGGAGACAGGAAGAAATGTAAATGAATTTTCCAGTAAAAGAGATGAGTTTGAATAAATTATTTCCCCAGCGAAATCTTTTGAAGCAGGGCGGTACAGCTAAGTAAGCGATTTAAATCTTAGCGATAAATCTAGGCAACAACACAGTTCTCGTTATATTGGCAATTCCGACATAAGAATTTGCATTTCTTAACGAATCTTTTCATATTATCAAGCATGTCTTGAGATTTGACCATTATTTCCAGAAAGTTACATGTTATTGGCAATCGCATTCTTTGAAAAAGCCGTGCGATAAGATAACTGTTTTAATAATGCTAACAAAAAAAGAAATCTTAATAAAACCTGTGATGCCAGACAACAAAATCCTAAATTCTAATAAACGTAATAGAAAGATAGGAAAAAGAGAAAAGAAAAGAAAAGAAAGAAAGAAAGGAGGAAAGAAGGAAGGAAGGAAAAAAGAAGGAAAGAAAGAATGATGAGAGGAAGGAATTAATGAACGAATAAAGAAAAATGAAATAAAATCATAAAGCAAAAAACAAAATTCAGAATTGCAAGGGAATACATTCTGGAACATTCCCTCGGAAAAAATTATAACACATACATACATACATACATACATACATACACACATATATATATATTTATATATATTTGTATGTGTGTGTGTGTATATATATATATACATATAAATATATACACATGCACATTTAATATATATTATTATAACATCTAGATAGATAACCTTATACATACATATACATATATACCTATATATAT
>NC_068995.1:51720443-51722943 GCF_001194135.2 Octopus bimaculoides | reverse complement strand
GCATTGTTTGTCTTTAATTTCGTCGACTACACAGTTTAGTAGGGTCAGTTGGGCACAGTGTGTGAGAAGAAAACAGCACCATGACGCAATTTAAGTAAAACGTTTGGGAACCACCGCTCTGAAAGGCACAAGCGTGATTATGCGCTTGTGAAGAAGACTTAATAATTTAATGTAATGTAATTGAGCATTTAAATCACGTTTAAATATTAGGTTAGCTGAAATGCTGAATAAAAGGAGATGTGTAGCATTTGATCGATGTGTTGTCATTATTAATGTTGTCCTTGTGTAGCCCCAAATTAGCCTTGAACGAACAGGTATAGCAATGACTGTCAACTGCTGATTTTTTTCCCACAAACTGCTGTTTATTTTTACGACATAGTGTATTTAGGACTATTTTATCCAGTGTGTGTTGTTAGTTCTTTCCCCCCGACTGCTGGTGTGATTTGCGAGAGAGATTTAACTGGTATTTCTAACTTGTCCAGCGACTCCATAGAGGCTACTCCTGATTGCTCAATTCCATGGGCATATACAGTAGATATTTTTATCATTTGACTGGCCAGCTTTAGATGATGTTTGATATCATATACTGAACACTTCAATAAACGGTTTCATTGATTCAATACCTAGCTTCGAAATCAAATGGAGATTACGCGGGTGATATTTAATATCGAAAAGTTATTAATTCTAATAAAAGTGAAATGGGATTCAATTGATCTTTATTCATTTCTACGATGACAAATCTTTTGCTTCAGGTTTGGAAAACAGCTTGCAGTCTGTATTACATTACATACAACACTTTTACAATGTCAACGACACGTAGGAAAAAAAAACATTAAAACAACACTGAAAACATATTTGTTTTTCACTGATTCATTTGTTGCTTAATTCCGACAACTTTGATGGAGAAAACATAATTTGAAGTGTGTTTACGTCCCAGTCACCATCTCATCGTTTTGTATTCTGGACATCATTTTTCAAAATGTTCTTCCAAAGGAATTTCCAGTTATTTCACCACACTTTTTTTTTTTTTTGCCGAAAAACCGCCTAAAGACTGACTTTTTGCTTCGATGCTAACGTTGTAACATTAACCAAACCAAATCACTCGCTGTGAATCTCAGCAGTTATTCCATGTAATCATGGTTAATGTTCGGGGTATATTTCCTATCTAGGTTCTTTTTTTTTTTTCTTTGTGCTGCAAATGAATTTAACACAGTTCAGGATAAACGATCAAGAAAAGACAAAAATAAAATATTTGCTCAGCCTACTGTGTAAGATATGGAAAACTTTTTTTCTACTAATATCCAATAAACTTGCTATATTCTACGAGGGTGAGTCAAAACCTAATGCCATTTTTGTTTAGGACAGGTATAATTACCAACACAGGAACATATATCATACGTCAAAATGAAGCTGGTCCTCTGTGGATCATATCCCTTACTTCTCAACATAGTTACTGTTTCTTTCAATAGCAATGTTCCACCTTCGAATGAGAGCATGTAACGGACTTTCAAAGAGGTCAAATTGTTGGTGCTCGTATGGCAGACACTAGCGTAACGAAAACAGCTTAAATGTTTGGCGTATCAAGAAGTACTGTCTCGAAAGTAATGGAAGCCTTTGTATGTATGTATGTAAGTATGTATGTATGTATGTATGTATGTATGTATGTATGTATGTATGTACGTATGTTTGCATGTATATAAGAAGTACTGCAGTTGATTTGTCGGGCCAAACCCTTAAAGATTGTGCTCCAGAATGGTCGCAGACCCCAAACTGGAACAAGCAAAAGATAAAATAACGAACCTGCAATAATACTGAAGATATATTTTCTACTAAGATGTCTACCATACTATGTAAAACCGTAACGTTTCCTGTCGATAATAATTCTATTATACGACGTAGAGATGTCACATTTTCTTAGTGATAAGAAGCAATAAGCTTGTACATGTGCGTGTGTGTGTGTGTGTGTGTGTGTGTGTGTGTGTGTGTGTGTGTGTGTGTGTTTCTGTTCAGAGAGAGGGTGTGAAAAGATAAGCACGAATTTTCCTAGCATTATTCAGGGTTTTCTCGTTAAGTTAGTGCGTGAATGACCAGAGCTTCTCAACAATTTTTTACAGAAGAAAGATAAGAGACTTGATTCGCTAGAAGACTTGATTCGCGTTTAGCAATACTTGTTGTGACGAACCGTTGTTTAAGATAACATTAGGTGAAATTCGGTTAAAAATGATCCCAGCCGCAGCAGTCGCCGACAGAAACGGAATCAATATCAACGCTTTTGAAACAAACAAAACACGCACAGAAGAAAAGTAGAAAATAGACTACTACTACTACTACTACTACTACTACTACTACTACTAGTCAATCTCTCTCTTCCACATCCCCTATGTTTCTCGTTCTTTCTTTCCTTGTGATTCTCTTTCTTTGTGTGTGTGTCTCTCTCTCGCTCTTTCTGCCTCTCTTTCCTTCTCTCTCGCACTCATTCTTTCATATATATATATATATA
>NC_068995.1:51718036-51719982 GCF_001194135.2 Octopus bimaculoides | reverse complement strand
TATATATATATGTATGTATATATATATATATATACATATATATATATACATATATATATACACATACACACACACAGACACACACACATATATATATATATATATATATATACATATAGATACTTACACATACACTCATATATATATATATGTCTTTTTTTTTATTTGTTTGTATAACGTCGTCGTTCTTCTCTCTTCATTTTGGTCACGCAAATCGTGTCTTCACTGCTTCTTGGTGACAATGAGGCCATTAACCAACAACTAGTTGGAATAACTACGCAAAGGATGTTCTACAAATTACCTGTGGATTCCTTTATCATAGTCATTCTCTTTCTTCCTTTCCCCCCTTTTTTTCTTACTTTCCTTCTTTCTTCCTTCCTTTCTTTGTTTCTATCTCGCCTCTCACTCTCTCTCTCTCATTCCCCTCTTTCTTTAGTTCTGTTTTTTTTTCCTCTTCGTTACTGTTTCGCATTATTTCGTCTATTCTCATTTTTCCTCTTAACGTATCTATTAATCCCAATTCATTCTGTCTGTCTTCATAGTCTGTCTGTCTGGCTTCCACCGTAACAGACATATGTATTCATACAAGCACGTACAGGTAGGAACTAAATCCCCCATCATCGATGTATGTGTGTTTATGTATGTGTGTGTGAGTGGAGGAGGTTGTTGTGGGTCACAGGCAACAATTAATGGACACAATACGTGTTAACGAGCCAATGAAGGAGCCTCCACGTCATCGCTTGACCTGCTAGAAATACCAATCATACCACTTTCAAACCACACCTTAGTCTAAATAATAATAATAATAATAATAATAATAATAATAATAATAATAATAATAATAATAATTTTATTATTAATAATAATAATAATAATAGTAGTAGTAATAATAATAATAATACGTGGCATTGTAGTTCTTGGTTCCCTGCAAATGAGTAAAATAATGGATAGATGCTGGCTTCAATGCGTTTGATCATTGTTCTACTCGACTAGAGCTAATTTAGAGATTAAACAGTAGCAAGAAGAACACCACCATCATCCTCATTACCACCACCACCACCACCACCACCACTTTCCCGTATCACATGTTTCAACATAACTGTAATACGTATACAAACTATGCCATTTTAATCCCGAGCAACACCGGGTATCTCTGCCAGTTTACAATATTACTGTCATTATCGGCGAGCTGGCAGAATCGTTAGCGCGCCGGGCAAAATGCTTAGCGGCATTTCGACCGTACTTACGTTCTGAGTTCAAATTCCGTCCCAGGCCGACTTTGCCTTTCATACCTTTCATGGTCGATAAAGTAAGTACCAGTTGAGCACTGGGTGTCGCTGCAACCGACTAAACCACTCCCCTGAAATTGCTGGCCTTGTGCCAAAACTTTCAAACCAATATCCTATGCAAATTAATCCATATGATGCTTTATGACGAACTGTAAAGGCTTGTTTGTGGACGAGCATTCACATTTTCCGTACTTCCGTATTTTGTTCCGTCCCAAATATAACGTCAGACATGACAATAACTCACATAACATGGTTATCTTAACTACCTTGACATCATACTCCCAAACAAACAACATTGTTGCCGTGTTTCATTCTGTTTACTTTAACATATTTCTTTTTTTTTTTTTTTATACATTCTCTATTTTTATTCTGCCATTTAGTCCTGTTGTGGTTGGCTTTTACATTTCCTTGATCCAAAAGTAGCAAGAATAAATATTTATTCAACTCACGTAGAAATGCCATAAATAGTCAGAATGGTGATACGAGATATCTGGGAAATTTAATATAGAGTAAAAGAGGAACGGTTATAATTGCGAAACATACATGGGTCATGGATTCGTAGAGCTGGGAGTTTAACATTTCCGTAGCAGCAAAAGCATTGAACAATGCTGACTAGTTATAAAAGATCGGTGATAATAGAGGAATTAAATAATATGT
>NC_068995.1:51716472-51717202 GCF_001194135.2 Octopus bimaculoides | reverse complement strand
TATATATATATTCTAAAAGACATTTCAGTTATTTGTTTGTGCGAAAATTATACACATTACTTACAATCTAGTTATTTTCTATTAGATTTATTATATTATTAGATTTAATCTTGATAATAACGATAATTTATCATATTCTGCAACGATTAAGTTATTAAGTTTTATCTGTAACATCCGCGATAGAAATTCATTTTGCTGAAAGCGGTAAGTTCAAGATAGACATCTGTAATGACGACCGTGCTGAACGTGAAACTGTTTCACACAAGAAAGAAAGGCTGGGCGATAATTATAGAATATTATGCGTAGTAAGCACAGGTAGTGTATTAAACGGTTTCGTATATAAGCTAATACACACACTCACTCATAAACATGAACACACTCATGTGCATACATAGCCACACGTATCAGCTGAGTAATAACATGTGTGTGTGAGTGTGTGCGTGTGCACCTATAGATGTACATGCATATATTTCTGTATATATAGAATCGTCGGTTTATGTCGGATGAATAAGAGAGAAGGGCTCAATTATGCGGTAGGGGGTGTGGGTTCCATTTATCGAATCTGAAACATCTGTGATCTCCTCCCCTGAAGATCGCAGTATCTTGAAACTCGAATCGCGCGGCAAACTCTCACTTTCAGATTCAATATCTATTTATACATACATACATACATATATGCATATTAATACATACATATAAATATATATATACATATATATATATATATATA
>NC_068995.1:51713654-51716204 GCF_001194135.2 Octopus bimaculoides | reverse complement strand
ATACATACATACATATAAATATATATATACAAGAATAAGGGCAGGGAATCGTCAATTAATAATAGAATTAATAATTAACAATTTTGCCAAGTAGTTCAGTATGAAAAAACCTTTATCGGTAAAACCATTTATCATCATAAATATACAGGGATTAGCATTGAGTTGCTTCTCCAACATACTGAAAATTTAGAAATAGCAGTCAAATTCGGAGTAAATAATTCAGGAGAAAAATATTTGAGAAGATATTACTGACTCTGTTATTATCCAGTGTAACAATTAAAAATGATAATAGCAGAATTAATAACAAAGTCGTTTGCAGGCCCCAAAAAGCATGATATAATTGAAGGATTAAAATTTATATTAATGAAAGGACATACTAAATATGTCTACCTGTGTATATATATGTATGCATGTATGTATGCATAGATATATATTTACCAGAAAATTATTTTCAAATTCAACGGTACTAGTAAACCCACAAAGAAAATGGACAAAAATATTATTGGCACCTGAATATGGCAATATGAAGCTATCTCGCTCATAAGTGTGCATACTTACACTTACGACATGAAATTAGAAACCAGGGCTATTAAACACGTAAATGTCTGGTAACCATGTGTATGGAAAGCCAAACATCACACATGCCACTTTTATCAAACGTGAATCTCTAAATGAAAGCAGACTAAAAAAAGAATTGAAATTATGCAATGCGAGGAATGGAGAAAACGAAACGAAACAACTATTATTGCTTCAAGCAGTTACAATTGTAAAAAAAACAATAATAAAAGGTTTTACAGCACGAAGTGATATTTCAAATTTAGAAATGAAATAACATCTTTAAGGTCAAGTGAAGAAATGAATATTATATTTTAATGCAAGATAAATATCTTTCATAGCAACAAGAAAATAATTCACGCTTTTTTTTTTCAGGAAATAAAAGGGAATAGACAAAACACACATTTTTATATTAGTTCAAGATTGTTCTTTCATGAATGTAACACGTGACTTGTTTCACTTCCCACGCACAATGTTGCTGGAAACATACGCGTCTGTCAGTCATTGAGGAAGTAATATCTGTTCGCATGTATGGCGAAGCACTATTTTAGTATCATAAATGGTGTACGATGCTATCTCTCTCGCTCTTTCTCTTTCTCTCTCTCTTTCTCTCATACACACACGCGCACACACTTAAAACGGATAGATAGAAAGACAGAAATATATATATACTTATATATATATATAGTTCAAAAAACAATAACAAAAAAACAAAAAAACAACAAAGTGAGGACGTGATATGGATAGTATTATTGGACGCTCAGGAAAGGAAAGAGAGAGTGTATGACGTTTCGGGCGTAGCCCTTCGTCGGAAAGATGGAAAGTTCGGAGAATGGAAGAACGGAGCTTTTTGAAGAGCAAGTAAGAGAGGTTTTTTGTGGGTTGCAAGCATTGTGGGGGAAAAAAAGAAAGAAAACGGCGAAGAAGGGACTGAAGATGTAGGGTGAAGGAGTGAAGGTCAGGCATGGTGAGAGGATGTGAATGTCGGTGTGGGTGTTATTAGTGGCGAGACAAGGGCGGTGAGCTCACAGAGTTGTGAGCACACCGGGCAAATTTCTTTGCGCCATTTTGTCCGTCTTTATGTTCTGAGATGAAATACCGACGAGGTAGACTCTGCCTTCCATAATATCAGGAGCAATAAAAGTGAGCAAAAGAGCTGGCTTTGTACCAAGATATATATATATATATCACACATACGTATACATATATGTGATAAACACAAGATGCAGTTATACCATTTGTTCCCTATACGAGTTTATCCTACTTTTCCCTATATTTGCTCCGTATATTAGAAATGGCAATACAGCTAATTATAATAGTAACCGTACCACCACTTTACCAAGTTACTTGAAGTTGATCACCTCTCTTGTACTCGGTAAAATTTCTTCAGTTTAATGTAAAATTGTTATTACGAAAATTAAACTATGAAAGGCTTCGTGAAGCTTTAACTGCACCCAAAACAGTCATACATTTGTACAACAGTAAATATTATACACGTCATACACACACATATATATTTATGTATATATATATGCATGTATATATATACATATATATATTTATATATATACATACATGAATATACATGTGTGTGCGCGTGAGTGTGATTCTGTGTGTGTGTGATTCAATGTGTCATTGAAAATGAAGTTTAGACGAAATCTAACAAGAAAATGTTTATAAGTCTGTCTATCTCTCTCTCTCTCTCTCTCTCTACTCCTCTCTCTCTTTTACTCATTCCATCTTTCTCTCAGCTTCTCTATCTCTCCCACTCACTCGTTCTCTCTCTCTCTTTCTTTCTCAGCAAATATGTATCTTGTTCACTTAGGATATTCTTTCTCTTATGCCATGTTTTATACATCCAGGCATACTTTCTTAGATACATACTTATATTGTAAGTAGAAGCGTGTGAGTGGGTACGTCTAAGGCTATACATATGTATATACATACATACATGCATACATATATATATAATATATATAAATATATATATATATA
>NC_068995.1:51710187-51710739 GCF_001194135.2 Octopus bimaculoides | reverse complement strand
TATATATATATATATATACCTATATATATATATATATACCTACATATATATATATATATATATATACATATATATATATATATATATATATAGGTATGTATGAGAATGTACAATATATGTATTTTTTAAGCCCCAGTACCTGCGCTCCTCTGCTCATACACACAACACACTGTAGATGCAAATTTGCACACATACATGCACACACAAACACACACACACACGATCTCTTTCACTCTCTATCTCACTCCCGCTCGCTCTCGCTCTCTCCCTCTCTCTTTTTCTCATTCTAGTACATTCATATATCAGCTGATTACAATTTCTAAGCATTCACACGAACATATCTACACCGAACTTACATATATCCATACATGTATAAGATGTACATATTTATCTCTGTACGTATATAACATACATACATATACATAGATACATATCCATAGGTAGTGGAATATCTTAATGTAAAAGAATATTTATTATTACTGATGCATATGCCCTTTCGATTCTCTGCCAGGGAATTTGCAATCTTTTATAAATACATATATCTATATATAT
>NC_068995.1:51707368-51710008 GCF_001194135.2 Octopus bimaculoides | reverse complement strand
GAGAGAGAGAGAGAGAGAGAGAGAGAGAGAGAGTATACAATTATCTGGTCTTTTCAAATTCGCATACGACTTTTGTTCAAAGTATATTTTCATCTTCGATTTATTTGTATTTCATTTTATTTTTACACATTCCCTAAATTGCAACAATTTTTTCTTCATTCTTGTCCATGCCTTTGTACTTGCACTTTTTGTACATCGTTACTCTTCTTCTTCTTCTTCTTCTTCTTCTTCTTCTTCTTCTTCTTCTTCTTCTTCTTCTTCTTCTTATTATTATTATTATTATTATTATTATTATTATTATTATTATTATTATTATTATTATTATTATTATTATTATTATTTTGACTTTTGTTTTGCATTTGGACAAGTTGGATCCAAGTCTCACCCAGAGGCCTCAAGAGACAACAAGTTAGAAGTTCATGTTGGTGTTATGCCTAGGGTACCATAGATTTGGGTTTGTACAGTGTTGTTCTAGAGAATTTATTATTATTATTATTATTATTAGTAATAGTAGTAGTAGTAGTAGTAGTAGTAGTAGTAGTAGTAGTAGTAGTAGTAGTAGTAGTATTTCTTTTTACAATAGGTAAAATTGGTACTACGCTACTATGCAATCCGTCCTTTTCAGCAATCTAATACTTACATTATTTACAATTGACGGATATTTGTCCTCATCTTGTTTGTTGTTAACACAACGTTTCGGCTGATATACCCTCCAGCTTTCATCAGATGTCTTAGAGGAAAATTCGAACCTGGATTCTCATTCCTAAGGTTTTTTTTTCGATGTTGTTATTATTATTATTATACGGCCGAGTCCACTGTGGAGACCGTGTCACTAACCACCTTTAACAATAAGGGGCGAGCGGTGTTCTTCTGTCTGACGGCTGTGACAAAAGAAGTTGTGCAGCGAATGAGACGTAAAAGACTGAGGAAATGCACCGTCCTCATAGACTTGGAGAGGAAAATGAGTGGGGGGGGGGTACTCTCCCCCAATGTTCGACTGTTGAAAAAATGGTTAGTGAGAATGGCTCTACTGAAAGCATGCACCTGTAAATTGGATGTGAACGGGCAGGCGAGGGCTCATATACTTGGTGATCTGGGTAATCCTGGATTTGTAGGGACCCTGACTAACCCTAGTTGAATATCCTCCTGTGTCAGTACTGCATTGTTATGCTATATAAAATTTTATCGCATATCATTCTCTTTTCCCTTTCTTTCCCATCATCTTTGTATAAACCGTCACACAAATTGTTCTTGGAATTTTACCCTCACCTGATGATAAGTAACTGTTGCTGTTATTGTTACTGATGTTATTGTGACTCTTAAAATTGAAAATGGTGCAAAGGGAAGAATTATGTCCTGAAAGTCTTTGCTGCATTTATTCGCTTCTTCCTGTCAAAATATTAAATCCCAATAAGGGAATTTGGGGGACTTAAGCCATCAAAAGAGGATAATGTTGTAAAAAGATATTTTAGAGATCTAGTGCTCCACCAATGGATAATAATATCTCACACTCCAAAACATTTTTCGTATCAAGTTCAATTATATTTCCCTCGATTCTGTATAACTTGCATTAATCTGAATGTTCTTAAACGTAGACACATCTACAAGGTATATTAGCATACATACATAAACACATGCATATATATTTACACACAGACACATACACACACGTACTCCACGTAAACACATGTATATACATACACGTGTACCTACATATATAAGCATACACAGAAAACAGTAGTCGTAGATATACATACAAACAATCCCGAACACACAAACACAGAAAAACACACGATCTATATTTTCATTTAAAGCTAAGACCACTCCAGGCAACAGCAACTTTGTTATTAAGAAACATGTTGTGTAAGTTTGACATAACGTGCTGAGTGTAATTTCATTTTCACTCTTCAAAGTTTGAAGTTAAAAAGATGTTATCATATCAAAACCATCATCATAATTTTCATTGAGACTTTCTCAGTCGTTGTTAGTATTAATATTGTGGTTATTATTATTGTTTACGTTAACTATTAATATTGTACCAAAGGTTTTCATTACACTTGGATTATATCATGCATGTATATGTAGAAAATAAATGTATATCCGTATCTGTCTATCTATCTATCTATCTATCTATCTATCTATCTATCTATCTGTCTGTCTGTCTGTCTGTCTGTCTGTCTGTCTATCTCTCTCTCTCTATCTATCTATCTCTTTATATATATACATATATATATATATATATATATATATATATATATATGGAGAGAGAGAGAGAGAGAGAGAGAGAGAGAGACAGACAGACATACATATACATACATGCATTCATACATGCATATGTGTGTTTGTATGTGCATGTGTGTGTATAGCGCGATAACAGCGTAGATCAAGAATTGGTGTAAATATAAATATTATATCATATAAGCCTGGCTGTAGGCTTATTTATAAACACAATTGACATGTGAGAAAACCTGAATGTTTAATATCTATATGTCCGTCTGTCCGTCTGTCTGTCTATCTGCCTCTATGTGTGTGAGTATGTGTGTGTATGTGTGCACGTGAATGCAAATATACATGTAGTTATAATCAAACATAAATATATAAATATCATATCTACATGTTTGTGCCTGCGTATATATATAT
>NC_068995.1:51703493-51706589 GCF_001194135.2 Octopus bimaculoides | reverse complement strand
ATATATATATATATATATATATATATATATATATATACATATATACATATATATAATTATTTATATATATACATGTATGTACGTATGTATGTGTATGTGTATGTATATGTGTGTGTGTGTGTGTCTATGTAATGCATATATATGTACGTACGTATGTATGCATATATATATATATATGTATTATACGGATGTATGCATGCATGCATGCATGTATGTATGTATGTATGTATGTGTGTATGTTTGTGTGTAATTTTATGTACATAATGTTATGTATTTCTTCTGTTTTGATTTTTGTAGTGTGGTTTTCGTTTTAGGTTTTGTAAATTCCATTAAGATTTAATGTTATTTAAAAAATTTTTGCTTGGTCTAACTCGGTGCATTTTAATCAGTAACGGGAATGTTCTTTTTATATTCAATTTTTATTTTACATTTTTCTATAAAATGTATTGCATCCGTGAGGTTTCGAATTCCGATATAGACATTCTGTTGTTTAATGACGATGTATGACCGCGTACATAATTCATTTAGCGGGATTAGCTACGCAACTTTCAGCCTATGTTCATACTCGGCCAGACTAAACTTATGTTTTATCTACAGAAGATTTTCCAACACAGGTAAGAGTCACAGATAGAATCTGAAACATAAAAATGTTAGTTGATAAAAAATATAAACATTTACAAGTTAGAATAAAGATAGAACAATGTTTTAGGGGGTATCTATTTACTTTTGTCATGTCTGTGTATGTATGCTTGTTTGTAGATATGAATGCTTGAACGTATGTATGTGTTTATGTATTATGTATGTATGCATTTATGCATGTGTTTATACACACACACACACACACACACACACACACATATATATATATATATATATATATATGTACATATGTATAGGTATCCATATATATATATATGTATATATATATATATATATATATATATATATATATATATATATATATATATATATATATATATATATATATATATATATATTCACTTATATACGTAGTACATGTCTATATTCCTATTGGTGGGTGTGCATGATGCATGCATACACGCGCTTGTAAGTATGTATTATATACATGTAAATATCTATAATACATATTTATATATAGATGCATGATTTAGTATGTGCCATTTGCATGATAGTGTGTGTGTGTGTGTGACTCTGTACCTGTTTATATCTGTCCTTTTTGAGCGTGTGTGTTTGTGCGCACGTACGTGTGTATGTATGCACTGTGTGTGCTGTGTGTATCTTTGTATGTGTGTCTACGTTGATGTTCCTCGTGATGGCAGTAATACATTCCATTGTCTTTACACCTACGAAACCAATATGTCCCTAATGCCGACGAAAGAGAAGAATCGATATGTTATTTCTCTATTATTGGATATACACACATACAGAAAGAAAGAAAACTGAAAAATATATTAAAAAAGAAAGAAGCATCTTTGGAAATATTTTTCTGGTGCAATCTTTATTTATGTATAACTTCTCTATTTGCCACACAAACTGTTTTTTAGTAATGTTAGTAAACATCGCAGACATATAATTGATGATATTCTTAACCTGCTTCACATCACAATAACTTGCTTACCATGTTTATATTTCAACTCTTCTTAGTAAAAGACAGAACCATGGAAAACGTCAATACAATCATGAGTCTATAATGAACTATTGTCGAATCATGATGGATGCAAATGTAACACACGTGGCGGTTTCTAGAATAATATTATAAAACTTATTTTTCTTTAGTTTGATATCTTCTTTTTATGTTTCATTAAAGACTATATTTTGATGCATTATTTTTGTATTTGTTGAAATTTACCTATTCTTTTGAATAGTTTTGTTTCTATATATTTTTTTAATTATTGTATATACGTTTTTGTTGAAAACAGTCTAGCTATATTGCAGGAAAGAAATCTGAACACATCTTCCTCATGCAGTGTAAATAGAAATGGAAGAACAATTTATAGCCTCTAGCTAATGCTGTGAGCCAGAATGGTGTAAAGTGCTACGACAAATCTACCAACTGAGGGAAGAATTGTCGACTTCACATGTAGGTGTGAAAATAAAATGACTAGATTGCAACCGGTAAAGGCAGGAAGCTGACAAAATCGTTACCGCGATAAACGAAACGCGGTACGGCATTTCTCCCGGGTTTATGCTGTCAGTTCAAATCCGGCCGAAGTTATGTTTGCCTTTCATTCTTTTAGGTCGATAAAATAAGTACCAGTTGAGTACTGGGATCGATAATATAGACCTATCTCTCCTTTTAAGATAGCTGGCGTTGTGCCAAATTTAGAAAGAATAAAATTTCAAAGTGAGGTTAACAGAGAAATTTCGTTTTAAAAAAACATGAAATATAATATCGACCCTGGTACTTTTTTAAGGTTAGTACTTATTCTATCGATATTTTTGCGAACAGGTAAGTTACAAGGACGTAAACAAACCAACAATCACAAAGACAAACAAAAACGTGCACGCGCACATAGATACATACATACATGCATGCATGCATGCATACATACATACATATATATATATATTCTGAAATCCACTCGCAAGGCATTGGTCGGTCCGGGGCGATATTAGAAAACACTTGTCCAAGATTCCGCGAAGAGGGACTGAACCCAAAATTATGCGGTTTAGAAGCAAACTTCTTACCACACAGCCATGACTACGGTTATGAATAAATTAATAAAAAGAATTTACAATTAATCAAGTTAAAACATGTCTGTGCATATTGGAAATATTTCTGTCTAGTACATCAGATCACAGATCACATTTGCAATCGATACACTTAAGTCGATGCCACACTCCTGGCAAAGTCACGAGTGCAAATGGTAATCTCCAGTTCTCATTCTTTCAAAGGAACTCAAAAGACATGTCAGACAAAGTGGGCGACAGAAAATAGTCATTGCATACATGTAATAATCGAGTGAGTTGAATGAATCCCCCCTCTCTCTCTCTCTCTCTCTCTCTCTCTCTCTCTCTCTCTCTCTATATATATATATATATATATATATATATATATATATATATATGGGAGAATATACAAATAATAACAACAGACGAGGACAGGTGGTGTAA
>NC_068995.1:51697132-51703209 GCF_001194135.2 Octopus bimaculoides | reverse complement strand
ATATATATACAGATGCATCTATGCATATATTTATATATATATATATATATATACGACAGGCTTCTTTCAGTTTCCTTCAACCTAATCCACTCACTTGGTCGGCTGGAGAATATAGTAAAAGACATTTGCCCAAGATGCTACGCAGTGGGACCAAACTCGGAACCATGTTGTTTGGAAGCAAGCTTCTTACTACACAGCAACGCCTGTTTGTATATATTTTTGTGTGTGTGCATGTTTCTAGAAGGATTGCTTTGTTGATAATGGCATGGAATGTCGCAAACAATACATATTTCTCAATGTATTGAAGACGAAATGATAATTATTTATCTGAGCTGAGATTTCTTTCTAAGATATCATTAAAGTATATCTATTCCCAGAAGATGTCTAAGAAAACACATTTGAGAAACTGCAAGTACAATATATAAGTATATATTACTTATAATATGTAAATGTATATATATATATACACATGCGTGTGTGTGTAGAAATGTGTACATGTATGTATAGAGAGATAAAATGGGAGGGAGAGTCGGAGAGAGAAAAATGTAAGAAGGCAAGGACACTAGATAGTCAATTATAGTGAGTTAGTTACATGAAGATAGAATCTCTTGGTAGATGCCTGATAAATCTTATTTTTCAGAATGTAACTTATGAAAAGTAACCATAAGAAGATCATATAATTAAATTTCAGGGAAATATATTTATAGGCCTTGTACATATACTAGTGACTAAAAGTGGACTGACACATTATTAGAAAGTAAAGAGCAGTCGAGTTCACAGCAGCAATTGACGTAGTGCGCTGAGTCTTGTGTAGACGTAGCCATAGTGCGTCGTGTGGATACTTTCTTTTCTCTCGATTCGTTAAATCATTTACACAACACCAGGATAAAACTAGAAAAAAAATCAGAGGTAAATATAATTTTTAATATAATTGTCATAAATCAAATGATTAGTCGACAAGATGAAAAATATGACGGAACAAATACAATTAACCTTTAGTCGACCAGGCTGAACCTTTCAAGCAAAATTACATGTCCCAGAGTAACTTGTCAAGGCTCTGACATGTTCAGTTCAAATCAACGGTTGACATGTAGAAGAGTTAGTAAAATATATTCTAATATATCATCTAAGCTGTTGTAGGAAGTTGGATAGTCGATTACTTCGACCCCCTTGCTCATCTGTTACTTATTTTGAGGATCCCGAATGGATGACAGAAAAAGTCGACCTCAGCTGAGAAATTCCTATAAGCTTTTTGTCCAGCGTGCTGGCAACTCTGTGAGCTAAGCTCGCTGCCTTATATTCCAAAAGGATATTAATTATCTGTTTCTGCTTAATATCAAATATTTAACATCTCTATACCCGGAGAGGAAGGGAAATAGAAATTACGAAACGAATGAAAGGAGACGCGAATATGAGATGCAACAAGCAACACTTACAGTGAGTGGAATAATGTCATTCAAAATCCAAGAAACCTACGAAATATGGTTTGGTGTCGTCTTAACATTCGGCAAACGGTCCGTCCTCTGTCAGCGTCTCAGGCCCATTGGTTCAGATGCAACTAAAGAGATAACGAGTTCTTACTGAAATTAAGAACACACTTTACTCTATCTTGAAATAAATCGATGGAATGTCCATATTTTAGTAACAAGCAAAGGTAACTCTTCACACTTAAACAAAAGCATTATGTTGCGGAATATGATCAGAAAAGTATTATTATTATTATTATTATTATTATTATTATTATTATTATTATTATTATTGGTCTATAAATTAAGGACACGGTCACATATTTAGAGGAGAGGAATAGTTGAGGAAACCATCCAGAGGGCTTGACTGGTCTTTATATTACCGACCACTGTAATTATAAAAGACAAAGTTGATATAAGCGATATTCGAAATGAAGAGACATGATTAATATTGATCCATATTGATTTCTAAGACTGAACTGAGGGTATTGAAGGATGAATCTAAATATTGCAAAGCATTTAATCCATCACCGCTCTACGCTCCATTGTCTCAGCTGCTCTCTACTTTCCCTTTTTTTGTTTTATTGTTTTGGTACTTTTTTTTCTGACTATATTGATTTGTTATATAGAACAATGCGTGAAAGCAACACACAAAAAAAAGTATAGTAGTAATTAAAAATAACATAATAAATTTTTCTAAATTAGAATTTTAAATTTGAGATATTTATATACACTATTTCGTATCGTTGAATTAATATCCTGAAATTTTCAGGAAGTCATTGTTGATTTCATTAAAATAGATTAGAAATGAATAAACTACTAACATCTTCAAAGAAAACCACTTGATTATTACACATTAAACATTTTAAGCACCGTTTTAATGACAGATAGAGACAAGAGGCATTCTGAGGAGACACCAATTATGCATCACCCAGTGAGCTGTGTTATTTCGTATTTGATATTCATAATCTACGAGACTACATTCTACAATTTCTGCCAAATGAATTCTAATACAATTCGCTGATGAGATCAAATACGTTCAGAATATACTCCATTTCGATCTGCATTTGTTTTTAGTTTACAACAAAATCGCTTGGCTGATATTATCGAAGTTATGTAATCTTGCTGATATTTTTTAGTCTCTTATAATCCTAAAAAGAGTTTTTATCTACTAATTAAGCAGAAAATTCCAGCTGATCGATCTTTATTTAACTGCAAATATCACTTCAATGAGATCTATAACTGTGTTATTTGTTTGACGTACATAATTCTCGTTCCTACATCTCATGTATGTCAATATTTATGCATGTCTCTAGTTAATGATTTCTGAGCAGAGCAGGTGTTGCTGTTGAGCATCGATAACTTCGGATTATGTCCGTTGCTTTCACCAGTCGATTGAAAGAGATCTACTCTTATCCGCTGCATGTTTATCGTACAAAAACCCGTCGCTTGCCTGATGTGAATGGAGTTGTTATCACTGGTTATTGTTTCCTTAATTTTGAAATCACTGAGAGAGAGTTTTACTAGTCTAACTGCCCAGATAATCTCAGCTAATTGAAGTTCTTGCTACCATTATATTACTAATATAAAAGTCTAAAGCTTTGTTATATCTACCAAAGTCCTAAATTTCACTTATTTCTATAAATAACAATCATATATGAAACCACAAAAACTACGGTGGAAGAGAATTTCAACAATAATCGCCGAATAAAAGAAAAAAAGCCACAAACGTATAATTGCAAACTCAAACATCTCTTTTTGGTGTTTTGTCCTGTCTTCTACGTTTCGGGGTCTTAAATCTATAGAAAGAGAGTCTCTTATAACTCACTCGAGCAGGGAATTGTTGCTTACTGATATACATCCGGGTGTTGATCGTTCGTCTAGGATTTCTTGGGGAATTTATCCAGCAAACGTTTGAACGCTGTAGGGTCTATTTTTTCTCCTTTAATTTCTTTCAGAATAATATTTGAATAGGACAGAACCATTTGAGAAAAAAGAAAAAAGGCTTGTCATTATATTAATTGCTATGCCCTCGATTTTCGTAGAAGACGTATGACTTTGATGCCAAACCTCGAATGAATTGTGAACCTCGTAATGTCTAACCTTCTGCATGTGTGGGTGTTTGAGTGGAATATGCTTCTTGAGAAAGTTTAAGAATACAGAAATATTGGTTTCAAATTTTAGCACAAGGCCAGCAATTTCGGAGGAGGGGTTGAGTCAATTACATTGATCCCAGTATTCAACTGGTACTTGCTTTATCGACCTCTAAAATGATGAGTCGGAAGAAATGCCCCTGAGTATATATCCGGCGCGGTAACGATCCTGCTAGCTCGACGCCTTAAAGAACACATAAATATGCACGATTACTTTTCGATTCTACGAACAAAATGTTTAACATAAAACCATATCTAGAATCGTTTCCTAAACAAATGAACAAAGAGGCGTTAGAATTTTATTCTCCTCTCCAAGTAATCTTTTACTTCTAACAAACCTCGTTTTTCTCAAACCAGATCATCCATCAGGAATCTTGCGGAACTGAATTCTTTCAGTTTGTTTTCGTTTGTATTCATACATTTGGTCATTTCCAATGGAAGCTTTTTAAGAATTAAGTACTCCAGCACAAGAAAGAATATTACTACTGACTTCAAAGCCTGTTTTGTTTATACAGTTGCTTAATGTTGAAGTAATTTTAGATAACGGAGAGAATTCTATTACCTTCCTTAGATTCCATGTTTAATCTTGCAGTCGACGAGACCGTAATCGAAACCTGAAGATAAACATGAAAACCAGAAATACTAATTCGTAAACTAAAAGACTTTTATAGTTTTATCACAGACTTCTGTTTTTCATTCTTGCGTTTGTTAATGTTGTCTTTTTATGCTCATATTCTTTCTCTCTTTCTTTCTTGTATTCTTCTTCCTTTTCACTTTCTTTTTTCACTTAATTTCTTTTTCTTCTTCTCCTCCTCCTCCCACCTCCTCCTCCTCTCCCTTATTATTATTATTATTATTATTATTATTATTATTATTATTATTATTAGGGTGCGGAACTGCTAGAATTGATAACACGTCGGACACAGATTTTGGCGGTGTTTTTCCCCTGATCTTCACGTTCTGCGTTCAAGTTCATCCGACATCAACTTCGTCCTTCATCCTTTCTTTCGTGTGGGTCGATCAAATAAAGTACCAGCTTTATATCTTCAACTACTCACTCACCTCTAGATTCCTGAACGTGTGCCAAAATCTGAAACAATCACCATCATCATCATCATCATCATCATCATCATCATCATCATCATCATCATCATCATCATCATCATCATCATCATCATCATCAACATTATCATCATCATCCTCATCAACATTATCACCGTTCCCGGTATCGTCGTTGTAAACCTTATTAGCTCTTTAAACATCATCCTCATGAAAATATCGTGGGACTAGCAGGAGCAGCTGTAGTAGTAGTAGTAGTAGTAGTAGTAGTAGTAGTAGTAGTAGTAGTAGTAGTAGTGGTAGTAACATCAATAGCGCTAACAGCAGAAGCAGAAGCACTGAAATAACTAGTGACTCATCAGGAGTGTGTTAGATGGCAACATTCTGCTTCCTTTAATATTAGTACGAGTATTAGTATTAGTATTAAAAGTTCAGACATAATTTAAATTCTCCACGACTTCAAGCAGGATGGTTTGTTTCTTTTCTGTAGTTTTGCCGCGGCCGCTAATGTTTACTGAAGACATTATACATTCATGTTACACACGTGTATGATCGCAAACACACGGAAGGACGCACAAAGCCTACGCACACACACACACACTCACACACACACACACACACACACACACACACGCACGCACACACACACACGCACACACAATCACAGAAAGATAAGCGTATACAACAATCCCTTGGGTGTTACGTTCCAAAACCTCCCACAGAAATAATTGAATTCTAAGAAAATATAAATACCTTTCGGCCGAAGAAACTCGTGATATACTGAGGAGTCCGCCATGTATACTTACATATATTAACCAGAAATATCCGCGATATACTGAGTGCGCAAAAGGTAGGAAGTGATGTACTGAGAGCGTGATAGGTGAATTACGATGTGGCGAGGGATTACTGTACATGCTGATGAGAGATTTAAGGACAGAAGCATTGTGGGTTCATATTGAAACTTAGATTTCTAAACTATTGGTAAAATGCTTGCGGTCGTCTAAGGCGGCCAGCTGGCGCAATCGTTAGCACGTCGAACAAAATACTTAGCGGCGTTTCGTCCGTCTTTACGTACAGAGATCAAATTTCACTGAGGTCGGCTTCACTTCTGATCCTTTCAGTATCGATGAGATAAGACCCAGTTGAACACTGGCATTGATGTTATCGACCGCGAAGTCTACTGTCCTTGTGCTAAAATTTGAAATGTGAAACTGATATACTTGGGGTTCGTAGCCAGCTAGAAATGATGTTTTCCTGGGGCTAAAATTTAGAAGCATCGCCCTACGTAGGACTGCGACCTTGCGTTGGCAAACAGACTTTTATATATATATATATATATATATATATATATATATATATAGATAGATAGATAGATAGATAGATAGATATGTATTTGCAT
>NC_068995.1:51694189-51696594 GCF_001194135.2 Octopus bimaculoides | reverse complement strand
TATATATATATATATATATATTTACTTGCATGTGAAATAAGGCCGGCACTCTATTCAGAATAATGGATATGTTCGTATATGTGGGTGTGCATATGTGTGTATATATATATATATATATATATATATATGCGCCTATCTATCTATACACTTTCTCACATTCACACACGCACACTCACACACATACACCTGTATATATGCATATATATAGTCGTATACGTACATGCTGACATATATATATAATTCTAGCTGCACATGCGAAATCCTTATAGACAATGGGTACATACGCACAACGTACTACTGTGCCATATTTGAACAATAGACTCAAAATGATGACTTTGGAAATATGATAAGCACGCCAAAACTTAATAAAATACGAATCTAGAGAAAGAGACCTTATGAACCGTATCGCGGACTCCCGTCCAACTTACACATGCAAAAACACACACATACAAACACAGAAATACACAAATACACAGCCACACACAAACATCACTAAATATCATTCACCGTCTCCCCTACCGTTAACCATCGTAACGTAAACAAAGAATACATGTTTTTACTACATGGGCTGATGATGATATCTGGATATCATGCAAAGCTTGTGTGTGATAGCTGTAACAGTTAAACAATGTTCTTATGCTAAGATGAAACAGATCTAAGCAGGAAGTTAAAAGGAGCCATATTGAATATGTACCGTCTTTATTCGTTTATTATTTATTTTTATAGCTACTTAAAAACACATTTATCTTAAAGGCTACGCTAACTGTTGATGATGATGTTGTTGTTGTTGTTGTTGTTGTTGTTGTTGTTGTTGGTGGTGGTGGTGGTGGTGGTGGTGGTGGTGGTGGAGTTAGTGGTAGTATTTTTTTGTTAATCTTGAGGTCTTTAACACTAGATATCTTCTCGCTGTAATGCACTGCCTTAGCCAGCTTCTACAATACGTATACGCAGTGTATTTATATCTATATGTATATGTGTGTGTGTGTGTATGTGTGTACTTGCGTGCATTTGTGATGTGTGTGTACGTGTGTATATGAACTTTTGTGTATATAAATAAATGTATATACGTATGTATATTTCTATGGGTGTGCGTATGTGTGTTAAAATTGTTTGTCTGTCTGTCTGTCTGTCTGTCTCTATCTCTGTGTGATACGTCCACTTGCGCGCGCGCGCGGGTGCGGGCTCAGCCAGTCCTGTTTGTGTCTATGAGTTATACTTGTGTATGTTTTGGCATTGGAATGGATGAGTCGGGTGACGAGAAGGAGGAGGAGGAAGAAAATCAATATAGCACTAACGATGATGGCGAAGATCATGACGACGATGATGATGATGATGATGATGATGATTAGGAGGATGAGAATGGGGTATGATGATGATGCGGAGGAGGAGGAGGATGCTGATGGTGATGATGAGGGGGAGGAGGAGGCGAAAACTGATGTTGATGATGATGATGTGGACGATGAAGATGAAACTGATAATGTCGGTGATAATAATGATGATGATGACGATGATCGTGATGATGATGATGATGATGATGATGATGATGATGATGATGATGGTGATGATGAAAGTGATCATGACGATGCCGACGACGTTGTTGATGTTAACGATGGTGCTGATGATAAATATGATGATGGTTTTGGCGGTGGTATCGGAGTTGTTGGTACTGGTGGTGGTGGTGGTGCGGCTGCTTTTATTGGATGAATTCGTTGAAAATCTGCGCAATGAAAACTATGGCACTGCAATAAGCTGATCGATAAATGGGAGAAATCGATCGGCTTTCCTAGTCGTTTTCTTTGCAGGATACAGACACTCTGCTGGCTTTCCTAGCCTTCTTTCCCACAGGACAGAGTTTATATACGGAGCATCCCAGTTGGCTTTCTAACAAGACATTATTTTATTTAGCCTTCTAGCCTTCTTTCTTGCATGTTACGGTCTAAATACCTTTTTTATAAAGTTGTCTTCCTGAAGAGGATTATGTAAATAATGGTCGTTCTAGCTGTCTTCCATTAGGGATACATGCTAAATATTAGTTTCAGAATAATGGTAGAAACTAAATGTTGATCATTTTAACCGTCTGTCTTACCTCTCAGCAATTTCTTTGTTTTTTACGGTACACTCTAAATATTGCTTCGGAAATCAAAGCAAGTACTGGTCACTTTAGACTGTTTTTTTTTTTATTAAAGTAGAGTGTAAATATTGGTCTTTTAGTCGTCTTCCTGTATATTTAGAATGTACACTTTCTGCGTACATTTTAAATGTACTCTCTTTCAAAGTATAATCAACAACCTGGTCATTTTAGACTTCTTCCATGCAGATTAGATAGGGGCGGATACTGTGATGGTTCTAAGGTATGTTCTAGATTACGGCTAACTGTTTCTACTTCGAAGATTTTCTTCTATCGC
>NC_068995.1:51692104-51694124 GCF_001194135.2 Octopus bimaculoides | reverse complement strand
ACTACTCCAACTCGGACCAATCAAGGAACCCCACAAATCCGGGATTACTCTGATGACCAAAGGCACGAGCACTCGCACAACTGTTGCACTCCAGTGTATAGGCGCAGGTCCATTCACGCTAGAAATTTTTATCACGGTCACTCACCTTGTCACAAATTCACCGAGAGAGAGAGAGAGAGAGAGAGAGAGAGAGTGTGTGTGTGTGAGTGTGTGTGTGTGAGTGTGTGTGTGTGTGTGTGTGTGTGTTTCCCATTCCACACACTTTCCTTTCGAATTTTAAAAGGCTTGACCGAAGAGGATGGTCTCTTTCTTCAATCTTCTCAACCTCGTGTAACACAAAGATTTTCGCCGTAGCCACTAGACAGAGGAACACCGCTTGTCTTGCTTAATAACGTGTCTAATAATAATATATGAATGCGTGTGTAACTAATTATCTTGAAGTACATCATTATGTTTAGTAGCCTTATCAATCCCTGAGGTGTTAACACTGTTACAGATATCGTACAGGAAAGCTATGCTCAAACATATACGAATAGAAACGTTGAAGTAGGTTCTACCCAGTCCATGTATAGTTTGACACGTAACTATATTCCAAGTGTCACCCATGAGATTGCAACAACACAGAATATATTGCTCTTAATGTGAGAAAACCTCTGCAGGAATATTGATTGTGTGAATTTTACAATAGCCTTTTATTGTTATCTTAGATTACAGAGATAAATTCAATGGCTTTAAATTCTTGACGCCAAGAGCGAGATGTCAATGACATTTACATTGCTGTAGCCAGTAAAATGAATAACATGGCACGTTTAAGATATATGTGTGTGTGTACACATACATGCATACATACTTATATACAAAAGTCTTAGTACATACATATATATATAAGATTGGATATATATATATATATATATATATATATATATATATATATATATATATATATATATATATATATATATATATATATATATATATACACGCACGCACACAAACACATATATATATAAATATATTTGTGGAAGCGCAATGACCCAGTGTTTAGGGCAGCGGATTCGCGGTTGTAGGATCGCGGTTTCGATTCCCAGACCGGGCGTTGTGAGTGTTTATTGAGCGAAAACACCTAAAGCTCCACGAGGCTCCGGCAGGGGATGATGGCGAACCCTGCTGTACTCTTTCACCACAACTTTCTCTCACTCTTTCTTCCTGTTTCTGTTGTGCTTGTAATTCAAAGGGCCAGCTTTGTCACACTGTATGTCACGCTGAATCTCCCCGAGAACTACGTTAAGGGTACACGTGTCTGTGGAGTGCTCAGCCACTTGCACGTTAATTTCACGAGTAGGATGTTCCGTTGATCGGATCAACTGGAACCCTCGACGTCGTATAAAGAAACAGACAGATTACATATGTTACCAAACATTTTGTGTGGAAGAGAAGAGTCATGTCCAACTTCTCGGACGTAAAATGTAACGATCTGTCTGTCTTCCTGTAAGTAAAAGAGCAAAGACTCCCTCATTCATGAATGACCATGGGTTTACACGAAAAAAGTTTCTCTCCAAGGCACAAGTCCGGGCAAAGTTGTTTATGGAAGACCAGCAGTCACCCAGGCATACCAATCTCCTATCTCCACACCACAAATGCTACCCAAGGGACAGGCAAATCATTTCTACAGATGAGTGGCTGTGTGGTAAGGAGTTTGCTTTCCATCCATATGTTTCACGGTTCAGTCCCACTGCGTAGCATCTTGGACAATTGCATTCTACTATAACCTTGGGCTGACCAAAGCCTCATGAGTGGATTTCGTAGACGGAAACCGAAAGATGCCCGTCATATATAAATATATCTGTGTGTGTGTGTGTGTGTGTGTGTGTGTGTGTGTGTGTGTGAGAGAGAGAGAGAGAGAGAGAGACTTCCTGCTTGTGTTTGTCCTCACCATCACCGCTTGACAACCGGTGCTGGCATGTTTACGTTCCCGGTTCGGCGAAAGGGACCGAAAGAATAAGCACTAGTCTTAACAAAT
>NC_068995.1:51688667-51691853 GCF_001194135.2 Octopus bimaculoides | reverse complement strand
ATATATATATATATATATATATATATATATATATATATACACCTATACCTATGTGTCCGTGTCGTGCGTGTGTATTATACACAGTCAAATATCTATAAACACATATAAACACAGATATACAGTAGCATTTATATACGAATATCGGATAAATGATCAACTTTTCAAAGCACTAATATTTATCCTACATTCGCTGTCAAACAAATCGTTTGAATGCATATGTATATCAAGTCAATTAATGTTAATTGCGTTACAATTCCTAATTTTTTAGTATAATAAAATTGACCAAACGGAGCATAAACATTGCCTATTTATTTGATTTTATATGTATTCAGGTCTGTAGAAATTTCCGTTTCCATGGCGATTTAAAATTACATTAACCAGCATTTCATGTTTATAAGCAATTAGTGTGAAAAGAGCCGAACGTATTCATGGCAATCTTACTATTGTAATGAAAGGAAGAGTATTATGTCTTGTCTTATTTGTATCTTATTTTTGTAATAGTTTTGTATAATGATTTTGTATAATAAGTTCTATATATACGCTCTAATGACGTTCCCTAATTATTAACGGAAGAAGTATTCAAACATTTTACGATGCATCTAAACAATAATTATCCAGTAAAATAATACAGGATTATTAAAACAATATTGATATGCCGAATTAGTAATTTATAAAAATTATATGGGACATTATAAGCGAGAAGCATTCTTAAAGAGATAACAAATAACTGACTTACTAACCGCCAGTACTTTTACGGCAATAATTGCTACTTACACTGTCGATATAATTTTAATGAAGAATACTAGTAATTAATTAATCCATAACCATAGTTGATTAGAGAGAAAAATAGAAGCTCACCAATAGGTTGTTTAATTTATCCATTAATGTATAATACACAAGTATAGAGAGTTCTGGAAAGATTATGAGTATGATCAATTCTATGTTGTTGAATAAGTCGTAGAAGAATAACTTCTCTCTTTTATGAAGACAGTGTACTGAACACATTGGGCTTATTTGCACACAGCATTCTGGGACACCGGTTTCTCCACACGTTGTGTCTCGTCAGTCAGGACTAGCCAGAACTCTGAGCCTAAGCAAAACCGTTGACTTTCTTTATGCTTTCAACGAACAAAATTGTTTTATGATTGGTGCAGATATCTGCCAAGCCCTAAATATTCGTTATTTTCACCGCCTTCATGGAGATGTGGAATGAATAATTTAACAATTTACGTATCTATTCTTAATACATTTAGACATGCAAAATTTGTCTGCTTGCGCCGTGTACGTCAGACGAGAATAATTTCTCTCTTTTATGACGAGAGCGTGCCCAATGAACTCAGCTCTTTGGCGCACGGCATTGTGGGATACTGGTGTTTAGATATGTTGTGTCTGTGTATAATTTTGTATTTGTCTTTATAATTATTAGAACAAAGACTACATATAGAGAATAAAGTATGAGTGGGACAAGTTTTAACAAATGTATTAGCTTAACGCATAAAAATAATGAAATCCGATGTTTCGGATGTTAGTCCTTCATCAGAAGACAGACAGAAAGAAAGAGATATAAGAACAAGATAAAATGGTTGAAACACGGTGGCTGGAGGTCAGATAGAATTGCAGATCTATGGAGTGATTAAGAAGAGTGGAAAAGGGGATTGTGTGCGTTTGTACTAGAAGATATCCGTGTATAGAGACGGGCATAGTGTGTATGTGTGCTTTTGTGTGTGTTGATATGGGGTGCGCGTGATGTTATTGGGTCTGTGTAGACGAGTGTAGGTGTGTAAGGGAATAGGATAGTGAAGGTTGTATCAAAACAGTGTGTTGGTGTAATCATATGTGTGACGGGAGGAGACGGTGGAAGGCACGACTGTGAGGTGAACGAGATGGAAAGAAAAATGCGGTATTTCAGAAAAGACAGCACACACAATTACGCGCGCGCATACACACAAACACACGCATACACACACATATATATATCGTAAAGTATAATAGAACTTGTTGGTCGTCCATTACCATATGTTAATGGATGATTAAGTAACCTAATTATGTCGTTTAATATGCATGTACACGCCATTTCTAATAGTGTTGAGTACGCTGTGTTTTTTCAACGTTATCTTACTGTGATAAGCATTGCCGTCTTCGTGTGTGTGCTTGTGGTTCGCGTTTGACCGTGTGTACATGTATATGTGTGCATGTACGCACACCCACACACATATGTGTGTGTGTGTGCATGTATGTGTGTGAGTGTATGTGTGTATATGTGTGTGAGTGTAGAAAGAGAGCAAGGGAGAGTGAGAGAAATATTTATGCATATTTGCATGTACGTATACATACATATGTATATATACTGATATATCTGTGTATACATATATGTGTGTATATATATATGTATGCATAAATATGTGTGTGTATGAGTGTATATATATATATATATATATATATAGACATACATACATATATATATTTATACATACATATATATACATACGTATATATACAAGCGCAGCGCACACAGTCACTAAAACACATTTAAGAATTGCCTGTATCCACAGAACCAATTTAAACGTTTCCATTAACCTAAACTGTTATAATAGCAGTTGCAAGTCCCATTGGGGAAGGAACCATTTCGCCAACTGATGTTTTTAATGGATTAAGATGGCGGATATGCATAGAAGGAAGTGAATGTTGGTAAAGATTTTTATTTACATAGTTTAGCAAAATTTCTTCTCTTTTGACAGTCATAGTGAATAGCCGTTTATGCAGGGCAATACATTCCATGTTAGTAACCTTTACTACAATAAGAGCAGACAAACCCTATTTTCTATCTAAGTAGAAGTTACTATATAAAATTAGTGTAGAAATGAAACAGCTTTATGTGCAGAGGAAATCTAACCACCCATAGTTTTCGAGGCCAGATCTACGAGGAACAGGTCATGGAATATATTAAAGCAATACTGAGAGGCGAAATATAAAGGCAACACAAAATCATGAATTAGTATAACGAAGTTTTGTAAGTTAACAAATACACACACAGTACTTTATAAGATGACACTGTGCTGGTTTGTGTGAGTTTGCTTATGCGTATAAATATATCTTGGTATATGCATACACACGTATATTCATATATTTTATGAAAAAGACATACGTATATAAATCATAATATATATATATATATATATATATATA
>NC_068995.1:51686625-51688546 GCF_001194135.2 Octopus bimaculoides | reverse complement strand
AGAGAGAGAGAGAGAGAGAGAGAGAGAGAGAGAGAGAGAGAGAGATAGATAGATAGATAAATAGATATACACATAGAATATTATATATATGAAATATGTATACGATACGCAACCTATATAATATACACACATACACAAAAACACAGCCACAAACACGTCTATGCATGTATATATATATTTAGTTTGTATATGTGCATGTATATACACTGTATGCAAAATGAAGGACAAATATACCATACAATACAGAAACACACGCCAGAGAGGGTTGATTTAAATACTTAATCTGTCCATTTATCTTGCACTATTTTCCCTAGCACGAAATTACTTATATATTCAAATATTCAATTTCTTAACTTCACCCCCACCCTCCAATTCGAGTCCACAACCATCCATTCATATCCCTCGGCAGCATTCTCTTTTTCTCAATATTTCTCAGTTTTTAATGTACATCTAGATATTTCTCTGATTCTGTTTGTATAAGCGTCTGCATTTAGTATATACATATATACACACACACACACACACATATATATATATACAGGCGTTTGTGTGTGTAATATATATATATATATATATATATATGTGTGTGTGTGTGTGTGTCTTTATAAATACGTGTGCACATATATGTGAATTTACATACATACACACACGTGTATATGACTATGTGTGCATGTTTGTGTATGTGAGTGTAAATATGTGTGTAAATATCTTACACCATAAAACTAATATCTCGTATAATATACAGAAATTTAGATGACAAAATGATATATCATATGTAATCGAATTTACTTACATATTTACATATTATTCACCACATGAATTCAAAATGAATGATGAATTAGTTTTACATACAAATATTTGTATTTCTATCAATCAATCTATCTATCTATCTATCTATCTATCTATCTATCTATCTATCTATCTATCTATTGGGCTAACTGGCTATCTACTATATTATACGATATTCAATACTAGATCTCAAAACCTTAATATTTGCAGGCGTACGGGCAGACATGCAGCCTGAGTTATAAACATAATGTAGGTATCGCATTCAGTTTTATTTCTAGATCTCTCGCCAATACAGAATGTGTCGGTTTCTAATCTAGATTCAAGGGTCCTTAACTGGAATTTCAACATCAACAGAGTATTCTTGTATTTCTGCATGCACATGTTCAGAATTGTATGTTTTGTTTTATGTACGTACTCTCATGCATATAGTTGCATGTTTAGACATGCTCATATATACTAAAAGGATAAAAGTCTGGAAAGTTCTACAGATATATATATATATATATCAAGATACTACAAATGATCACCATATTTTTTACTTCTCTCTCACACACACACGCGCTCGGGCGTGTGTGGAGGATACTACAAATTATAACCATTTTTACTTATTTATCGGAGATAAAATGTATTTATCATTCAGAATATATTGAATGCGACATATGATTTATCAATAAGAAATATACACGACATAAAATATATTTCTTGTATGTTCCAATACTCTGACTACATTTTTCGCACTATATTAAAACTGTTTTTTCATGAAAAAAATTATCAGTATATCCTGATTAAATAAAGAATATAAAATGTTGGATTTCTTGTATTCGCGCATTGTCGTATTTTATTATATGTAAACATTAAATCTACTCCAAAATACGTGTCAATACACACACATACTCATTCATACGCAAAAGAAATACTTTATTGCGTTTTATGTGTATGTGTGCAATTTTCTGTGTATGTAACAATGTTATTGTAAGTAACAGAAAATGAAGAGAAGCAGACGATACCATAAAAATATATTGCAAACTGAAATTTCAATAGTGGATAAACGTGGAGTGTTTGTGCGTAGGTGTATGTATGCCTGTGCATGTGTGTATATACGTACAGATTATATATATATATATATATATAT
>NC_068995.1:51685798-51686320 GCF_001194135.2 Octopus bimaculoides | reverse complement strand
TGTGTGTGTGTGTGTGTGTGTGTGTGTGTGTGTGTGTGTGTGTGTGTGTGTGTGTGTATGAGTCAGTGAGTGTTTCTGTGTGTATGAAGAACCTCCATCGACATTATAGTAGGTTTGCAATATCAATGGTTGATAATCGATGCAGTAGAAACAAGTTTAGGCATATTTGAAGGTATATATAAGAATATATACATTTATATATATTAACACGTAAAATATGTGCATATATGTAATCTGGTGTAGTTAGAATGATGAACATTAGGTCTATAATAAAACCATGTGCATGGATTTATTTCGCGGTGTACGCGTACACAGATGGCCATTTTGTTTCCATATATTCGGTAACTTATAAGTATTTCTCTCTGACATTCCATAGAGGAACGTATATCGACACAAATATACACACAAGCAGAAATATATACATATATACAAATATACACACACGCACAAATATATAATGCATACATACACACACACACACACACACACACACACACACACACACACACACACACACACACA
>NC_068995.1:51681878-51683990 GCF_001194135.2 Octopus bimaculoides | reverse complement strand
ATATATATATATATATATATATATATATATACACATATATACATACATACATATATACATACATATATATAATGAGAAAGAGCTAGAACGAAAGAATGAAAGAATGAAGGAAAGCCAGAAGGAAAGAAAGAAAAGAAGTTAGACAGAGAGATAGATTCATGTTTGTTCGTGTGTGTGTATGTGCGCGTGCATATATATATACATATATGAAATATAGTCGAATAGTCTACACCCTGTACAGCGTACTTTGTGTTTGTAGAGACCAGCTTAACAACCTTTAGCAAATGAAATAAAAAGTACTCAGATATGTACAACATTTGTTTTTTTTTGTTAGTTATTTTTGCTTTTTTGTTTCCTCTGTACACAATTACAACGACATCAACCCAAAACGTCAATAACAACAACAAAAATATCTAATAGCTTCAATAAAAACGTACAAGGAAATAGGCAAAGATGCAAAGATAGTAGTGAAAAAAAAATGGAAAAATAAATAAAGAGAAGTCTAACATAATAGGAAGATAAAACAGAATTAAAAGTTGGAAAAAGATCTGATGAAACGGTGAACAAAAATCCGTAATGTTCTCCATAGCTAAAAGAGAGCTGGGTAGACATGTTGTACTTGGCTTTCAGAGGGCTTTATTTGTGTATGTGTGTGTGTGTGTGTGTGTGTGTGTGTGTGTGTGTGTTTGTCTATTTCTTTGTATTCATTTTGTTTTTACTTTTTAATGAAAGGAAACTGATAAACAGACAAGATGGGATGTTAATATAGCAAAATTAGGATAGCAAAAACTCTTTTAGGCACCAAATAAATGGTATTGTCAACAAAAATATTATCGTTCTTCTAATGCATATATTTTGTGTCCTTGCTCCTATTCTACTTTAGTGCAAACCCCGCTCGTTATTTTACATCGAGGTGACGAGTAAGATCTTTCAGTCAACACGTTTCTGAGCCTGTCATCTCAGGTCTATCGAGGATCCATGATCATCGGTTCACACAAGGAAATATTCAGTAATAGACATCTGTGAGATGTGAACTCAAAACAGAAGCATTTGGACGAAATACGGCAAGGCATCCCGTCCGACTCGCTGACAATCCCTCCGCTACACCATCCTGGTGAAGATGCCACGAAGTTGGATAGAACCCGGAACCATGTGGCTGGGAAGTAAGCTTCTAACCACACAGCCATGCCCACCTGTTCGAGTTATTCTCGTAGTACAATATTAAATGTAGATTACGAATACATGTTACAAATAACTCCTAAAGAAGAACATATATATACATATATATATATCATACATATATATATATATATATATCATACATATATATGTATATCATACATATAATAGACATATATATATATATTTATATGTATACACATATATATGTAGAATTGAGAGCAGAGATTAAAAGAAAGAGATGGTGTGTCGGAAAGCCTATATTTTTCAATAAAAACTCACACCGCCATTGCAATAATTGAAGGAAAGTTTGGTGCGACAAAATGCGATGTTTCGAAGCATAGACATAAAAGCGAAGTACTCTAAACATTAAGATAAATATTAAAGAAAATGTGTTAATATCCTTCAGGTGAATACCAGTTATATAGTTATAGCAAATTTAAAATATTTACATAGGAAAATGTCTGTCGTTTAATTAAGTTTTCCTTCTTTGGTGTCCGAGAAAATGGTGGTGAAATATGGAGCATATATCCGTAAAAATTGCTTGATGTATTTTGTGTGCCTTGATTTATATTTATTTGCTTTCTCGAGTTTATGTTGCTATGTACTTATATTATACATATACATATATATAAGTATATATATGTGTGTATGTGTATGTGTGTGTGTGTATGCATGCACATAGTTATATTTGTGTTTATATGTTCGTCTCTACGCATGGTTGCACATTTGCTTATGACCGTATCAAGATCCAAATGATTAAACTCACATAAATGTATGTACATATGTATGTATATATAGATTATACATACATACATACACTCATACATATATATATATATATATGTGTGTGTGTGTGTGTTTGTGTGTGTGTGTGTGTGTGTGTATGTATACATACACATATATACATGTATATATATATATATATATATA
>NC_068995.1:51679952-51681111 GCF_001194135.2 Octopus bimaculoides | reverse complement strand
ATGTATACATAGATAGATATAGATATATACATACATATATACATACATAGCTACTTTGAAAGATCCGTACCTAAAGAATTTTCTTTAATTAAAGTTATACAAAGACACACACACACACACACACACACACAGACACACACACTCTCTCTCTCTCTCTCTCTCTCCCTCTCTCTCTCTCTCTTTTTCTCTCTCTCTCTTTCTCTCACGCACTCACCCACACACTCTCACGCACATATTCAGACACAAACACACACGCACACAGACTCACACACATGCATACTCCCACACACACTCACACACACTTGACACACATTTACACACACTTACACACTCACACAAACACAGTAACGCACACATGCACACACCCACACTCACTCACACAGATGTGTGTGTAATCGTGCGACCATGGAAGACATGTGAATTTACGTATGATTACATGTGTCTATGCATGTCTTCATGGGATTCCTGTGTCTCTGAGCTTGTACAACTGTATGTATGTCTCTTTGCGCGTATATGTGTGCGCATGTGTCTATGTCTGTGTGTGTATCCGTGTGCATATGTGTATGGGACCACGAATCTGTATGTGTAAATGTAGGACTTTTTTTTTTCAATAAACGACGTTATTCTGTAAAGATTTTCTGAAAACAGAAAGCACGTCTTCATCAGATCTCTTACACAAGATTTTCAATCGTAACTCGGGAAACTTCTTAGCAATAGCAATCATTGCAGTAGTAGTAGTAGTAGTAGTAGTAGTAGTAGTAGTAGTAGTAGTAGTAGTAGTAGTAGTAGTAGCAGTAGTAAAGGGAGAATGGGAGTAATGAATAATCAGAATGTTGGAGATGATAATTTTAATGGTGGCGAAGATGACGACGTGATGATACCGATGGTGATGATAATGATGATGATGATGATGATGTTGATGATGATGTTGATGGTAATGCTGATGGTGATGATGATGATGGTGGTGGTGTTGATGATGATAAGAAGCTCTGAAATAATCGCATAAACAGCTAGCAATCCCCACCACGACAACAACACGACGATTGCAAATATGCCCCCTTTGATCTACGTAGCCATTTAACGCCAATCATCTGAGGAAACATTGATTTGCGAAATAGGAATAGACATACATGCAAAATACACACACACAAACACACAC
>NC_068995.1:51678842-51679426 GCF_001194135.2 Octopus bimaculoides | reverse complement strand
ATATATATATATATATATATATATACCATAGAATATATATATGCATATATAGTAACACATATTCGTATATATATATATATGTATACGTATATATATATATACGCATCTATATATATATACATATGTATATATACACACATATATATATACACATATATATAAATATATATATACATCTATATATATATGTCTGTATATATATACATGTATGTATGTATGTACATATGTACGTATGTGTGTATATATATCATAGGCACATAGTTACATACATAAACATGGAGACAGCATCAATACAGTTTGATTTGATTTCTATGGAGTTCGGTTTAAAACATTGCTATGGTATTCAGTCCCGTGATTACTGACACTTTTGCTTTTATTATTGGTGATTAGTAAGACACAAACATGGGCGAAACTATTATTTTCGGAATAAATTGGATTGAGATAAAAATAAATTGGCATTTTAGATTTAGATGTTATGTAAAATAGGTTATTTGCCTTGCAGAAATGGTACTCGTTTAGTATTCACCCAAATTAAGAATTGATGTCTTATATATATATATATATATATACATATATATATATAT
>NC_068995.1:51675342-51676227 GCF_001194135.2 Octopus bimaculoides | reverse complement strand
GTGTGTGTGCTTTGCAGGAGCAGCTGTTTTATCGAAAGCGTATATCGTTCTTAAATGCTCGATATACGAGAGTAGAAAAACAGCCAACAACTGATGAAGGGTCGTTCTTTATGTTGTCTGTCTCGTTTCTCTATTTGTTTCTTTCGTTGTTCAAAACAAGAAGAAAAAAAATGTTCGTTTTCCATGTTTCTATTTTTTATTTTCTCGTTTTTCATTTTGTGCACGTTTTTTTTTTTTTTTTGACGTCTGTACCCATATATTCATGTATATATACATATATATATATGTAGGTATGTACACATATGTATGTATATCTGCATATATATTATTTATATTATTTATACATACATGCACATATATAACCATATAGATATAATCACTTATGCTAATCTACGTATCAGGATTCAGTTCTCTTAGTTACATGATTTTGTCTCACACCAGAATAGTTGGTATGAATGTATGCACATATGGAAATAAAACAGATGCAATCAAGGTGTCATCTTAATATGGAAATATGACAGCATTTAAAATTTTTTTTTTTATATTCGCAAATATAACACACTTATTGGTATTCATGAAATATCTATGCTTTTGAGAGAAATATGTGTGACGTTGTTCTACTTTAAAGTGACATAGCTAACCTTACAGTTGCGTTATATCTGAACAGGAATACAGAAACGTGTGTGTGTGTGTGTGTGTGTGTGTGTGTGTGTATGTATTTGTTAATGTTTAACATCTGAATTCGCGTGTGTGTGTGAATTATACAGGGTGTCCCAGAATTAACGATCTATCTCGGTGAAATCGGTAATATTTTTAAGACTCACTTTAATTTATGTTAATCCTGCTTCATATGCGCTAGGAGGAGGAGGAGGAGGAGGAGGAGGA
>NC_068995.1:51672811-51673348 GCF_001194135.2 Octopus bimaculoides | reverse complement strand
GTGTATGTATGTATGTATGTATGTAAGTATGTATGTAAGTATGTATGTAAGTATAAACGAGTGTGTGCGTGTGTATGTATGTAAGCATGTATGTTTGTAGGTGTGTGTGTGTTTGTGCGTGTGAGTGTATATGTGTGTGTATGTGTGTGTGTGTGTGCGTGTGAGAGTGTGTGTGTGTACGTGTAGTTTCAATTGGAACCACGTAACGTTTTGAAAAGCTTACTCATCCAGTGACCTTGATTAAGATGTCAAACTCAAAACTTTCGTCAGAGACCAATTCATAAGCAACGCAATACGTTTGAACCCAGGCACGTGTATGCTCATACGTATTGAAATACACAGGCATATATTATACACACACATACACTCACACACACGCACACGCAGACATATACACACACAAACAAACACACACACATATATATATATCTGTGTATGGTAAATATATTACTAACTTTCTGTATTTTATGTGTGTGTGTGTGTGTGTATACATACATACATACATACACACATATATACATACACACACACACACAC
>NC_068995.1:51672166-51672801 GCF_001194135.2 Octopus bimaculoides | reverse complement strand
ATATATACGTACATGTAAACACACGCATACATGTACACACATGTACACACGCACCTCCCATACACAAACTAGTTCGTAGGTTAGATTGATAGATCAATCAATGGATAGTTACAGAGAGAGAGAGAGAGAGAGAGTGAAGGAGAGACATAGTGGGAGGGAGAGGGAGGAAGAGAGAAAGAGAGAGTGAGTGAGAGAGAGAATGTGAAATATGTATTTGTTTATATATGTTGACAGAGGACATCTCCAGATGAGCAATGCCAGATACATGTTTGGATGCGTCACGTTGGCTCGTTAAATGGAGGGGAAAAAAATTAGGAAGCTCAATTTTGTTAACGAAGTGTACATTATCTATAATTTCAATTAGTATTACACAAACCAGTATACTAAGAAAACAGTTTTGGTTTTGCTCATACATACGTACGTACGTACGTACGTACGTACACACATACACACATACATACTTATACACACACATATATACCTATATATATATAGAGAGAGAAAGATAAGACAGCTTCGTGATTTTGTATATATATATATATATATATATATATATATATACAAAATATATGTATATATATATATATAAAATATATGTATATATATGTGTATATATATGCACATATATGTACATA
>NC_068995.1:51671486-51672156 GCF_001194135.2 Octopus bimaculoides | reverse complement strand
TATATATATATATATATATATATATACATATATACATATATATATATATATTCATACATGCACATGCGTACATATACTTATCCATGCATATGTGCGCACGAGTGTGAATTTTTGAAAGTTTATGGTTATATTCGTGTAGTATAACTCACAATACATGAATTGGATCTTGTGCATATTTGGCGGAACACTAAGTTTCACGATTCGAATCAATCAAACGACTGATGATACGAAAATGTTAAAATATCTATAAGCAAAAATAAAGTATCAGAATATCGTGAAATATCGAAATTTACGTGTGTGTCGTTGCGCGACACATAAATCTATTACAGATATTCCGTGTAAATAGATGAAAATAGGACAAGTTCTGTGCATGAAACTTTAACAAATGCCTGTGTCCTATTTTCTATCAGACAAAAGTCTCGATGTCTAAATAATATTGAGATGGCTTTTCCCGCCGATTCGGGAAACTGCAAGGTTGACGTATTTTCTAATTGTAAAGAGTAAGATAAGCTTTGCATTTAAGGAAGCGATTCGTAATGACTTTCTCCATTACCTTAGAGATAATGAAAGTAGTGTGGATGATCGATGGTTTAGAGGGTCATGAGATTGAGATCGATTTCATACACACACACACACACACACACACACACACACACACACACACACACAC
>NC_068995.1:51669513-51671476 GCF_001194135.2 Octopus bimaculoides | reverse complement strand
ACACATATATATATATATATATATATACACTCAAATACAGATACAGACATACACACATACAGACACGCGCAGACAAGACAATAAGACAGCGGAGAGAGGCCGGCGGTTAAGCAAGGATAAAGATACAAGTTATCAGATAAACCGATGAGACTGTATCTCACCGTTACAGAAATTGCAAAAATGGCGACACAATGAATGTTTAGTTAAAACGAACGAAATAAAGTGTGTAAAGAAAGAAAATGGTTGAGAAAGAGAGACATACAGAGGGGGGCGGGGGGAGTAAATAGAAGACGTCAAAATAGACAGGAAAAGAGGTGAAGATGTCAGTTTATAGTGCCATGTATGTTAGCCTTTCGTCTTTTGCCTGACAGTTATTATTGAACACCAAACGTATCAGGAGACACACTTAACGATAAATCTTTATTCTGTTTTGTTTCCCTTTCGAAATTACAATTCGTATCAATAAAAACTGAATGATCAAAAGGTTGTATCGATTGCAAGGTGCGTGTTGTGTGTACCTGGTTTACGTGTTAGAGTGTATGCATATAGCTATATGTGTCTCTGCGTGTTGTGAGTCTGGTTTATGTGTTAGAGTGTATGCATATGTGTTATATGTGTCTCTGCGTGTTCGTGTTTCTATTGGTATATACGAACTTTAGGTTTATGCGTATAATGTGTTTTGTAATATAATCAAACCCTATATTTTGTCGACGAATGGGGCCGAGAATGCTTTGCTACATACAAAATATATGGTTTCTTTAAACTCAATTCCCTTCTCTTGATCGTAGTTTCATGCTACGCTGATCACCGCTAACGATGGTTGTTACATTGAAGTCGCTTGACGAGGACGGAACACATCTGAAACAAGCTATACAATCAGACACATACACTCACTCACATACACAACCACCCACATGCACACACACATATACTCATATACAAATGTTTGCGTGCATGTGTGTGAAGGACAGAGTGGAGTAGTGTGTGTGTATGTGTTTGTGTGTGTGTGTGTGCGCGCGTTAGACGTTCACGAACCGCTTGTCTGCGTTTCACATCGGCGATCTTCAGGCACTTATTAATCTTCTTGCGGAGAAGTGAGTCGCTATGTCGTCTGCAAAAAGATGTGAGTCGCTATGTCGTCGCAAGGGATGCCAGAAATAGAAATCAATACCAGACCATCGAAGTGAAAAGGAAATGATACAGGTGTCTACGACTGGATAATGTAATCCCTGATAACTACAGACATACCTGTATGCCTACATAGGTTGAACTACAGACGGTAATAACGTAACTTGAACACCCTTTCATCAATTAGAACCATTATACAGTTAAGCAAGAACATCTACAACACCAACAACACAAAAACTTGAGTCACAGACAGACGAGACATTAAGAAAACAACATAAACAAGTTTTTCTGTATGTATTTTACAAAATTTTGGATTTTATATATTTTAGAATAATTATATTTTTTGAATTTCTTTCCTTTAAAATAAAGTGCTTTTCCAATTCCAATAATGAATTTAATTTCCAGCTTATCTACTTAATATATATTTGAATATTTACTAAGCAAACATTTAATATGTCTTCCAAGTTGATGTTTGCAGCAATTTGTTTGTACATTGTAATTTATATTTACTGTTTGGTGAAGTTCCATTTAATATTTATATCAAATATAAGGCGGTGAGCTGACAAAAACGTTAGCACGCCGGGCGAAATGCTTAGTGGTATTTCATCTGTCTTTACGTTCTGAATTCTAATTCTGTCGAGATCGACTTTGCCCTTCATCCTTTTGGGGTCGATAAATTAAGTACCATTTGCGTGCTGGGATCGATCTAACCGACTGGCCCCCTCTCTCAAAATTTAGGGCCTTGTAATTCGTTCAAGTCGTGAGTTATTCTTCAAATATCACTCAATTTTTACACGCGTATAGATATGCTTCAGTGTGTGTGTGTGTGTGTGTG
>NC_068995.1:51664914-51669321 GCF_001194135.2 Octopus bimaculoides | reverse complement strand
ATATGTGTGTGTGTGTGTGTGTACAGTGTGTGTGTGTGCATTTTTTATCTTTTATCTTTTGTTTCAGTCATTTAGACTGCGGCCATGCTGGAGCACCGCCTTGAATAATATTTTGTCAAACGAATCGCCTTCAGTACTTATTTTCTTGTTTCTTAAGCCTGATCTTTATTTTGCTGGTTTATTTTGCCGAACTGCTAAGTTACTACAACAGCACCTGTCAGCAAGCGGAAGTGGAGGACACAAACACTAAGACGCACATGCACACACACACACACACACACACACACACACATACACACGCACACACATACGTACACACACACACATACGGTGGGTTTCTTTTCTTCTCGGAAGGTTGTGGTCTGCCCGAACCTATCGTTGAAGACACTTGCCCAAGGTGCCTTGCTGTTGTGCGTATGTGTCGTGCATGTTTTTGACTCTCGAAAAATGTGAGAATTTCAAGAGTCCAAAGAGTAAATTCTCCCCCCCCCCTCTTTCTGTCTCTCTGTCCATTTGTCTTTGTGCTTCACACCTTATCCTTCACTCTTTCTCTATTCTCCCTCTCTCTCTTTCTCTATTCTCCCCCTCTCTCTTTCTCTATCTCTATAAACGCATACGTACATAATAATAAATATATGCGTACATACATACATACATACATACATACATACATACATACATACATACATACATACATTCATACATACATACATACATACATACATTCATACATACATACATTCATACATACATACATACATATATTCGTATATTCACGCACATATGCATATAACAATATGATTTTCGCTACGTGTGCTTCAGTGGTTGTGTTAAGTGGTATGCTGTGTCTGTGTCTGTGTGCCTGTGTGTATGTATATGAGTGTGCGAACGTGCACTGAGTGTATGCAAATGTATATAAGTTGTGTGACCTGATGGCTGAGCTGTCAATTCGATTGTAATAGGATTTAACCTGTAAATCCGTTCTATCCAATATGATGGAGTCGTTTACACAACATTCTTTCGAATCTTCTGACTTCCGCCCCACAGAAATCCTATTAAATCTAACCTCTGTTCGCCCTACTTTACGCCATTAGAAAACTGAACAAATTTTCTCTTCGCCGCCATGTTTGTTTGCTCTTTAATGCTTTGCCCACTCCTACTCAGGCTGCAATCCCCGCTTGCAAGTAATCCATCCAACTTGTTGTTCCACAAGACACGCATATTCACATTCATGAATAATTGAAAAAAAAAATCTACATACGTCAGACTTAAAGACATACATACATACATACATACATACATACATACATACATACATACATACATACGTAGTTATACAGAATTATATAGACATGTGGCGTTCATAAACGAACAGATATTTGCACATATACAAGCGCATACGAAAATAAAATATATGCTAATATATATTCTGACAGTCGCATATATCGATATAACAATGAAAATATATGGACATGCGCACACACAATCACACACAAATATACATTGGTAACCATACGAATATATTAAAATATTCACACATATGTTTAAAGCCTGACTCACATGTACATATATGGAGGCACACTGAGATATACACAGTGCAAAGGACGTTTGCGTATCTTCTTTACGAAAAGCAGTCTGTATTACGAACAATGGTTCAACTTTTATCGGTGGACATAGTGCTTTTTTTTTCCAGTTCAGAAGAAATCACAAATGGCTTGGAGCAACTTTGCTGACCACATACATATGTTGATTAATATATACATAAAACGGAAACAACCTCAACTTATACATTCATATATGTGTGTGTGTGTGTGAGGTATGTGTATATATATATGTTTATGTATGTGTGTGTGTGTATTCATATTCATAATCATCTTTTTCTGTGCGTTTACTTGTATAAATATATGCTATAATTATGTATATGTATGAGTGTCTATGTGTCTCTTACGTGCATAAAACCGTATGCGTTTGTGCGTGTGTGAGTATGTGTGTGTGTGTGTGTGTGTGTGTGTGTGTGTGTGTGTGTGTGTGTGTGTGTGTGCGTGCTAGATTACAGAACGATACCAAATCGCTTCATCCTTAGGCTAATCCTGTGACTGTCTTGAAATATTTATGGCTCTACTGATTATACTCTTGTAAACAAAATGTACAAATATCATAAACTTGTGATAATTTTTAGTGCAAATTTAAAAAAGTGTAAGAAAGAACTTTGTCGATTCTTGTCCTTTTGTTTTTCAGGCGGTTTAAACTTCTTGCAAACTTTTACTCTTCAGCTTATAATTTGTATTTTTGAAGTGCATTTTAACAGGTCAATTTTTTTCTTTCCGTGAAGAACTTTTGAGAGCAACACTTAGAGATTTGGTAATCCAGTCGAGGATTCCATTCAGTAATTATAGGTAATAATGAGAAGCTATTATCCAAGTAGTGAAGCTATATGGTTCAAAGCCATGGCTTGTAAATATTGTCTTTCTCGCTGAATGGAAAACAAGCGTACTCCCCTGCTGGCAAACTGATCTTTATAACCATAGATTGACTTTTTTCCTTGATCGCTCCAGTCAGTCATATCCAAACCTGATATATTTGCATTCGTCATCAATGTTGATGAAAATGCTCTACAAATATTCTTCGTGTTAAAACGAATGTATTTACTCAACAACAAATGTTTGCTATATTTTTCCCAAGACAGTCTTTCTTCTCAATTGTATTGTATAACGTTTTAGAAACACCACCACGCTTCGTTGGAATGTATTGCCTTTGAGATATTTTTAGGTAGCTGCTGCTTACGTACATAACATCTTTCGTTACAATCGCCATTTTCGATCGAATCTTCAGGGGTTAATTGCTTCACTGCCTCTTTTATTCAAGAGGTAGTGTGTAACAATCTCTTGCTATTGAAAATCAAAAGCGTAGCCTGCAGCATCTAACTTATTGTAATGCTCATTAATCCGAGAAAGTCTACACTTCCTGTCAATTTTACTATTGCGCAAAAGTTTACGTGTAATGTAACAGGAGTGGAGCGTTTTTACATCTGATTCTTTCTAAGATATGCTAGACGTTCGTATGATTGGACGCACGCAGTGTTGTCGACAAGTGAATATTTTTTGAGGGTTTCGTTTTCCACTCGTTAAGTGTTGTACTTCTCTTTTTGCAACGAGTGCTTGCAATTGCTTTCTCACTAATGTCAAACTACATCCGAACGTTGTTGAAAGTGATCCAGAGCCTCTTGCGTCCCTTCAGTATCAATCTCTCTTGTACAGGGCTTAGAAAAACTGAAGGACCGCTGCAATAGGTGTGTGAATCTGAGAAGGGAATATGTTGAATGAAATCATAATAAACTGATCCTCCTGTGTTTTCTTTTATCCAAAGCCAGGAACATTTCACTACCCCCTAATATATATATATATATATATATATATATATATGTATGTATATATGCGTGTGTGTAGGTGTGTGTGTGTGTACTACTACTACTACTACAAGTTTTACTACTACTACTATTACTACTACTACTACCAACATCACCTCAACAGCTACCTTTTTCGTCACCATTGTCACCATCACCACCACAACCACCACTAGAAACACCAGAGCCAGCAGAAGCACCAATCCCCACCACTGCTGCTGTAGCTACTACTACTACTAATGCTTTTCCGTCTTCTATTATAACTACTACTGCAGACTTATTAACTCATTCATACCTTACATACGCATGCTACCAGTAAGAGAGAGAGAGAGAGAGAGAGAGAGAGAGAGAGAGAGAAAGGAGAAAAGATGAGAGAGAAAAATTGGAAAAGGGAGAGGGGATGAGCGAAAGAGGGGCGATGGCCCATAATTCTGTAGCATGGAACTGCATTATAAATGTATTGAGAGACAAGCACCATTAAATCTCTAATAGACCAGTTCCGGTTCAATGAACCATTTTAAAACAATAAGCCATGTCTTCGTCTGTGCATAACCTCATAGCATTCTCCTACGTGCGCATGAACAGGCGTGCACAGGTCTTTATATACACATATGTACTTACATATATACAGCCATACATATACACAGACACGCACGTACACACACGCGCGCACGCACACACACACATATATATACAGGGACAGAGAGAAAGAGAGAGAATGCTATACATGCGCACACGGCCATGTTTAACACTGAGTCTGACTCCACAGCTTCACACGATTTCATGAATAATATATTTATCTATCTATCTATCTATCTATCTATCTATCTATCTTTCTATTTCTCTAATTCTCTATTTATCTACGTAAATACGTACACGCAGAATCAAACTCACACATACACACACGCACTTATATGCACACACACACACACACACATACACACACGCACTTATATGCACACACACACACACACATACACACATATATACTTATATGTATATAT
>NC_068995.1:51664009-51664741 GCF_001194135.2 Octopus bimaculoides | reverse complement strand
ATATATTTATATATATGCATTTATATATGTGTGTGTATGTGTGTGCGTGCGTACGTCTGGATATGTGTATGTATGTGGTTGTGTTTCTGTGTGTACGTATTTGAATGAGTGCGTTTATGAAAGTATGTGTATAGGCACAAGACAAACATATTATACACTTTGAACTTAGCCAAAATGCCAAATATAGGTATGTCCCTGTGTGTTAGTGTGTGTGATGGTGTGTTGTATGTGTGCGCCCGTGTGTGTGTGTGTGCGTTGGTCCGCTGGCCTGTGCATATGTACATACTTATAGGACATATAGTAGAATGCTAGACATACGTATTTATGTGTGTATATATATATATGCATACGTGTGTGGACATTTGCATGGGTGACTATATATATATATATATACATATCCACATACGCACGATGTAATTTGGCATTCGTGATGTAGTCTTGAGACATTCGATTGATGCAAGTGAATTTCTATACGCTTCTTGTACGTGTACATGCTTGGAATCTGCGTATTCGTGTAGTTTATCTGATGTATACAGAGATGACTGTATAGTGTTGTTAAATAAGTATATCAATATATGTAACCGAAACACTGCCAGCCGTTTTAACAACTTTCTAGCAGTCATTTGGTCAAATCTGTCATATATGTATATATATATATACACAGTTAATTCAAATAAACAAACACACACACTGAGGATATATGTATATGTATATATATATATATATATATAT
>NC_068995.1:51662033-51663769 GCF_001194135.2 Octopus bimaculoides | reverse complement strand
TATATATATATATATATATATTCTCTTTTACTCTCTGTTTGTTTCAGTCATTTGACTGTGGCCATGCTGGAGCACCGCTTTTAGTCGAACAAATCGACCCCAGGACTTATTCTTTGTAAGCCTAGTGCTTATTCTATCATTTTTTTGCCGAACCGCTATGTTACGGGGCCTAAACACATTAGCATCGGTTGTCAAGCGATGGGGGGGGGGGACACAGACACATACACACGCATATATATGACGGGCTTCCTTCAGTTTCCGTCCACCAATTCCACTCACAAGGCTTTGGTCGGCCTGATGCTATAGTAGAAGAGACACCAGCCCAATGTGCTACACTGTGGGAATGAACCAGGAACCATGTGATTGGTAATCAAGCTACTTACCACACAGTTATGCCTGCGCCTATATATATATATGTATATATGTATGTATATTTATACACACACATACACACAAAGATATGAAGACGTATTTAATGTGCTTATGAATGTAGACAGACAGACAGACAAACAGGCAGGCAGACAGGCAGCTATATAGATAGATAGATAGATAGATAGATAGATAGATAGATAGATAGATAGATAGACAGATATGAACGTGCCAAGATGTAAACAAAGAAGAATAGAACATGCGTGACATATTTACTATGCTTTTAGATTGGCCGAGGATGTTTATGGAAATGTTTCATAACAACAACAACAACGACTACAGCTACTATTTGTAGGGCGGGAACAACAACAAAATAAGTACAACAACAACGACGACGACATGTTTAACAAGCCGACAACTTCCTGGTAGTAAAGCTAGTTAAGTGAGTGTTGTAATCCGTTAATGGCTTAATGTAAGTGGGGAGCGGTGTAGAGTGGTTGGCTTAAACAAACATTTGCTGCTCCAGTAAGTACCCTTTACTTACAGGGATGTGTGGAGAGATGGAGGAGAGGAGGGGGAAGAGGAAATGCATGAGAAATAGCGAGGTAGAGAGAGAGGGGGATAGGGAGAGAGATTGAAGGGATAGAAAGAGGAAATGAGAGCGATGGGGAAGTAGTGGGAGAGAGAGAGAGGCAAAAAGTTCAAAGGAATGGAATCAGAGAATGAGAGGAGGGTAGTAGTATGGAATTGAATTGGAAAGAGAGGGAGAGCAAGATTAGGAGAGTAGGAGAGAGATATAGGAGGTAAGGAGAGAGAGAAATGGACGGAATAAAGGAGAAAGTGAGCGAAAGAGAAATATGCCAATGGGGAAGATACGAGAGAGAGAGAGAGAGAGAGAGAGAGAGAGTAGCGAGACAGAGAAGGAAACAGGAAAAGAGAGAAAGAGAAAGAGAAAGGGAGAGGGAGATATTAGGAATTGAAAGAGAGAAGGATTTCAATGAGGGAGAAAGAAATGATAATGAAACGACAAAAAGAAGACAAAGAAAGAGAGAGAGTGGGAGGAGAAAAGAAAAGGAAGAAAGAGGAAGGATTTCGATTAGAGAGAAAGAAATAGTAGACGTTACAAGAAGAGAGTGTTTAAAATGGGTCGAGTGGAAAAAAGAAAGTCTCTTAGCAATGAGAAAAGAGAGAAAGAGAGAGAAATGGAGGGAGAGAGAAATTGAGATTTCGTGTAAAGGTGACAGAAGAGAATATTGGACAGCAGAGAAATAAAAAATACAGACATGAGAGAATTGTCTAAGAAAGGAAGGAAGGAAAGGAATACATGCATGCATATATATATATATATATATATATATATATATATA
>NC_068995.1:51660478-51661809 GCF_001194135.2 Octopus bimaculoides | reverse complement strand
GGTGGCTCTTAAGCTAGCTCCTGTGTAATGCTCTTCATATGGCCTTGGGCCCAACAACGACACTTTGTGTATTGAGTACATATTAAATTTTATTAAACTTGACCAATATTTTTCAAGCAATGAACAATTTTCATCAAAACAATGATATAATTTGTCGACTTGGAATTTATTGCAAAGCTGCATGATAAACAACATTTTTGTGTCTTCCCATTTATAATTTATTTGCGAAGGACCTCTAGCCGTCAGAATTGTTAACAGAATGGACAAAATGATTTGCAGCATTTTTTCCTGCTTTCCCCGTTCTGATTTCAAATTCCGTCGAGTTCTACTTTGACTTTTATACTTTTTGGTTTAATAACATAAATACAAATCGAATAACCACTTTTACGAATTTTCAGGCCTTTTGCCTGTCGTAGAAAGACCGCCGTCTTCAACCCCCTTAAAAATGACGCATTTTAAAATTTCTCAACGCCCCAAACATAACCACTACAAATTTATATCCTTTTTTCTTTATTTCTGCAGATAGTTGGAAGTTGTCCAAATATCTTTCGTGTAATGGTTTATGACGACCGCTTTCTTTGCTTCTCACACATGATTAAATTCCTGCAGGTGATTATATCTCTTTTTTTCGGTCGAAGTGTGACATTTACTGGGGTTTTATGAGCCATTTATTATTTTAGTTTCATTTGTATTTGAGCTTCTTAAAATGGCGTATTCTGAAATTCCCAATACTTCGAATATAACCACATCGAACTGAAGCGTTTCTACCTTGTACAAATGGTTTGCTGTTGTCAGAGTCTCTTTGGTGTAGTTATTTATAAAGATTATCCAATTTACAACATGTGGTTCAATTCCCCAAGTGATTCTGTCCAAGGTTATTTATCTGTCTAAACGACATATTACTTGATATATTATTAGCTTTTATTTATATTACATATTTTTAAAAACGACGAAGAATTTCAAATTTTTCAATGCTTTGAACAAAACCAAAACATGCGTAATAACAAATAACTTTTCATGATGCTTCCTTACTCATGCTCTTCTCCTACTTTTAGATAGCGGAAATCGACGACATTTCAAAGCTGTTCTCGACTCTTTCTGCTTTTCTCCAGTTGGGTGTCTGATTATTTGCAGTTTCTTTTCGGATTTTGATACACCGTGTTATATCTTCCCAGCGGGAAGGCCTCCCACTCCCTGGTTTTGTTGGTTCTGAATTTGCATAGACAATTCTGTAACTGTGTTTTATTCTATGATGGAGTGATGACTCTATGCAAACCTACTTTTACTTCTAAGAAGAGCTTATATATATATATATATATATATATATATAT
>NC_068995.1:51656141-51660094 GCF_001194135.2 Octopus bimaculoides | reverse complement strand
TATATATATATATATATATTGATTGATTGATTGATTGTTATAGAGAAAACACGAGCAAGAAGTATCTACCAGGTGAGAGACGTCCTGAAGAGGAAAGACTCAGTGAACTAATTAATGAGAAGTGTTGGGTTTGGCAGTGGTGAAAATATTATCAGTGAAAATAAGAGGAGAGACGAGTAAATAGGAAGTTGTTGAGTGACGATGTTAAAAGATTAACCAACTTCGAAGTGCAGGGGTCATCGAAGAACGTTAGAAATAGGCCGAGGAATGAGAGACAAAATATTTGTGTTCACCAGAGGCTGGGGTGATGCTGGTGATCATGAGATTGAAATCCCTACACGTTTGTCTATTAATAAAAGTCCATACTTGTTAAGGGCTCTGTATGTGTTTTAGGGTGATTTCCATGATTAAATTGTTGTTTAAAATAATCGATTAATAGTTGAAGCATATAGTTTATATATATTTTATGGCAAAAATCAGTTTATTCGGTGTAAAATACGAAATAGAAGACGATATAATTTCAAAATCTTCGAAAGCCTTATTAATCACACTGTAACGGATGTTCTTATTCTATAAACTGTTAGTGTGCTGGATGGACAGAACCGTTATAGCGTCGAGAAAATGCTTCGCAGTATCTTTTCCTCCGTTTTCCCTCTCTGGGTAAAAATCCTGCCGAAGGCAACATTGTTTCGCATCCTGTCCACAGTATCTGTCAAGTACTGCGATTGACGGCATCGACTAACCTCCTGTCCCTCAATGTTGCCGGCTTTGTACTTATGTTAGAAAAGATTATTCTATAAATTGTGAAAAGTATTTGTGAGGAAAATCTCGTATCAAATTCTCCGTGGACAGATTGTTAGCTATATAATATTAGTTGTGGTGAGTAACTTTGCATCGCAACGTTTTAAGATTCCGATAAATGTAAACAGAAAACTAACGTTTATGCTCTTTAAGGCTAACTGAAGATCGAAATATATTCAGAAATCTAGTGTAGCGAGGAGAAGGCTATAATATTCGGGCGAGTGGGCTTAGTTTGTAAACCTATTAAGAATGAAATACGTGTAGCTTATACATTGCCATAATATAATTGTTGAATATTAGATACAGCACAATATCATAATTCTTAATATATAATCTATAATAACATATAATATATAACAATATATAATATTTAATATAATAATATCGGGACTGTGACAAGTGACGTGACATAAGAGCCATGATTATCATACCGATTTGAAGAGGAAAGATTCTCTCGCACAAGAATTTGTTTATATTTTTTTTTTTTGTGTGTGTACGTTATTATTCAAAATTGCTTGGTTTTAGCTCGTGATAAAGCTGAAATATTGTTAGTAGTAGCCTAGCTTAGCGATATGCAAAAACTGGTTCTGTGAACTCATCTGATTATCTAGGTTATAAACATAAGATTTGAAATGTCACACACACCCACACATATTAAGATAAGCAAATCTAGCTATAGAGCGTTAGTAGTAATATAATATTGATAAGGTAAATGTTGATTGAGTGTACAACTAGAATTTTAACTAAGACAAAGTGTCGATTCTTAAAATTTCAAGTAGATTAATGGTGATGTTGAATATTGAGATGTAAGGATATTAAGAATAGAGCGAACTGATAAAAAAACGAATACGAGAAGACAGTACACAAAGGTGATGTAAATTAATTATAAAGATCGGGAAAATAGATTTGTAAGTATCTAAAATGCCATAGTTTGTATCTACCTAATTGGGAAAGTTTTATAGACGTAAGCTTACCTAATAGATGTGCAGTACAATTATGGCGTATAGTAAAGAATCTAGAGATATCAGAACCGTGTATCTTTTAATAATATTCAGTGAAGTGTTAGTTGGTGTAGATGAAGTATCCAGTACAGGGACAAGGTCTGTAAATAATTGGTTAAATCAATATAAAATAGATAAGAAACAAAATATGATATATGGTGCGAAGGCCTATGTATGATTCATACCGGTAGATAGAGAGAAATTTTGAATATGAATATGTTTAATGGCAGGAATAGTCAAAGGTGAAGTAAGAGAATAAACGAGGAGGCGTTGGAGGAATTACTTATCAGAGGAAGATAAGTTGATTGGAAAAGAAGAGCAATTTGAGGTCCTTAAAGAAATATAAGGCCAGATTTGTCTGGTTATAGATGACATTAGCAAATCTGTATGATATTAAGTCGGTGGTGTACAGAAGCGGTGGTCATTTAATTTGCCTTGAACAGTCACTCAATTGAAATCTTATTCTGTGTAGTTTTAGGAAGTTTATAGTCATCTACAATACATTATGTTGAAATTGTAAGAAAATGGAGAGGTGATACACAGGCGAAAGTATTGACGCGATTGTAAATATCTATGTAATTAAAAATAAATAATGAAGAAGGTTTGTTTTGATTTCTTCTGGCTTAAAGTTTGGCGTATGTACGGGATTATCCTAATGATAAGACACTTTTTAAACGCAAATAACTAGGACTGGAACAAGCATATTTATTAAGAAAATATGATAGTATAATAACCAAGGTACAAATAACGTGTGCCATCATTCCGATACACGGTATAGTACTTAGTTGTTCGGTGGTCACACAAACATCATTGCGATGACATATCAGAAATTTACTACCATCTACAATATACTATATTCTTTTCATACGCCTAATTGGAGAGGAAGACTTTTGAATTCAAACATGATTGTCGTTTTTGTAAAGTTAAATATATTTCAAGAATTCATCCAATTACATGCTGAGGAATATAATCAATGCATTTAATAAGCATATAAATAAAAGGCAGTCCTGCAGTGATTAACAAAATGGGTAGAGTATATAGAAAAAGAACGTTTATATCAGCGGTTCTCGACCAGGTTTCCATATGGCCTTGACGGTGCATGTAAAGGTCTGCTGTTAAAATTTATCTGGAATAAATGGGTTCTACTTCTGCAATGCACAAAATATTTTCACAAATCTTTTTTTTTCTTTATTATGCAAATCCTAATAATATTTAATTATAAAAATATAACAGGATGTTTTTAAACATTAAATGGCTATAGTGGGGTTTATCTCAGTAAAATAGGAATCAAAGGGGAATCTGGTTGTTCAAAAAAGCATATTTATATCTAAACATCGTAGGTGGAAATGTTTGAAAATTTGTGAGCTTTTAAAACTTAATCTGCTACAGTATTGGTTCTTCGCTCTGGACGGAGATATTTGAAACCATACAGTGACGTCCAGTATAGGGATCTCGTATAGTTTAAAACCTCAGAACTGTATCATCATAAGTTTGTGTGTGTGTGTGTGTGTGTGTGTGTGCGTGCGCGCGCGTGCAGTATAGCTTCTTTTTGCTTTTTATAAAATCTCATTATTGTCTGGATTTATAAAAAGAAGCATATTTTCAGAAAAGCCATTTCATCCTTTACTATAAACTGCAAAAACTGAATAACTTCTTCATTTTCCGAGAAACTCGTATATAACGAAACATATGGCTATGTGTAACAAATCAAATAAAATTTTAAGCGGTGAATAAAACAACTACAGTAGTAGTAGTAGTAGTAGTAGTAGTAGTAGTAGTAGTAGTAGTAGTAGTAGTAGTAGTAGTAGAGTAAAAACATCATTATCACTATTATCATGACATGTGTGCATATTTTTCACTTTCTTTCACGGATTTTACTGCTTCGCTCTCTTGTTTGTAAAACCAAATTCATAGATAGACAAACAGACAGACAAACAGACAGACAGACAGACAGACAGACAGACAGACGGATAGATAGATAGATAGATAGATAGATAGATAGATAGATAGATAGATAGAATGAGAGAAAGATAGCTAGATATATAGAATGAGAAATAGATAGATAGATAGATAGATAGATAGATAGATAGATAGATAGATAGATAGATAGATAGGTAGATAGGTAGATAGATAGATAGATAGATAGATAGA
>NC_068995.1:51654986-51655827 GCF_001194135.2 Octopus bimaculoides | reverse complement strand
AACAAAATAGGTCTTTTAAGAGGTGAAAAATGCAACTTACATGGGAGCCGATGTGTCTACCGTCCGTCCATGATGATAGAGATTAGATAGATAGATAGATAGATAGATAGATAGATAGATAGATACATCAAATTTTGTTGCGTATTGTGTTCGTTGTGCACAATGCGCACGAGAATATGCTCTTGTGCGGAAATACAGAATTATGATTATTTTTGTATTTTATGGTTTTCTGGCTGCTTCGATGTCGCCTTTGTTACAAAGAACTCACACTGCCACTACCAATGCGTACACAAAACTGCTGCTACTTCTTTAAAACTCTGTCTTTATTTTGTTATTTTATTTTATTTTTTTAATTTTATTCATGTATTTATTTTCATATTCGTCTTTTTGCTCAAGGACATTTTTAGGAGATGGCTATTGAGTTCTATGCACACACACACACGCACACAAACGCACATATGCATAGCGATAGAGAGAGAGGGGGAAAGCAGAGATAAACTGGGAGAGAGAAAGGACGGGGGAGTGAGAGAGAGAGAGAGAGAAGTAGAAAGAGAGATGAAAAAATGATTGAAGACTAAAGAATTCGAGGAAATTTTAAAAAATCGGAGTAAAAGAGCTACAGAGTCACTATGTGAAATCGAAAAAGAGAAGGCAAGGAAACCATGAATTTTACATACATTCTTACATGCATACATAGATACATACATAAACCAACGCGCGTGCGAACCACAGACCCAAACAAATATTTCTTTTTGCTCAAGGGATGTTTTCAGAAAATAACTATGAAATAGTCGGTTATTCCAATGTACATAAAACACACACACACAAACACACACCAATA
>NC_068995.1:51653737-51654559 GCF_001194135.2 Octopus bimaculoides | reverse complement strand
TCTTATTATTATTATTGTTATTATTATTATTATTATTATTATTATTATTATTATTATTATTATTATTATTATTATTATTATTACTACTCTTATTATTATTATTGTTATTATTATTATTATTATTATTATTATTATTATTATTATTGTTGTTGTTCTTGTTGTTGTTGTTGTTGTTGTTGTTCTTATCATCATCATCATTATTATTTTTATTATTATTATTGTTAAACCTGAATGTGCAAAAATGCTGAAATGAAGCGGCAATAATAAGGAATCGAAAAGGTGGCTTATAGAAAGAGAGAAAGTGTGGGAAAGAAAGGGAAAGAATAATAGTGAAGTGGGAGAGAGAGAGAGAGAGAGAGAGAGTGAGGAGAGTAATACAGAGAGGGAGAAGGTGTGAAAGAGAGAGAGAGCGACAGCGGGGAGTTGTGTGAAACGAGAGGAAATGACGAGGATAGGAAGCCGACAGGAAAGAATGCGTGTAACAGAATTCGAAGGAAAGAGTGACACGAACGAAGAAAGAATTTGAAAAGCAAATAAGAAAGAAAGGAACGAATAAAATATGGAAGAAAACGTATTAAAGAATGAGTGAGAAAATAAATATCTAGAAAATTCGAAAAAATGGGAGGAAAATAAATATCTCAATAAGTTTGTATTAGGAACATTTCCCGAGAGATAAACCCAACTTGAAATGAATAGCTAACGGGGAAAAGTTTGTATTTGAATAAAATCGCTATATTTAAACCGGAATTGTTTGCAGTCATAGAAAAGTGAGTTGTGAATCTGGAAAACACGCATGTATATATATGTATATATATATATGTG
>NC_068995.1:51645715-51647415 GCF_001194135.2 Octopus bimaculoides | reverse complement strand
ACCCAATGCCAGGAAGCTCCAAGACCAAAAACAGGAAGTAGAATGCATGTGCAACAGTAGAATATGTGGAAACGCAGTATAAACTTAATCCCATTTTTTTCTGGTTGTTTAGCCTTATCTATGTAATAATACATCAACAAAAGTAACCTACTTAGGCTTAATTTTCATAAACTGTAATTTATACCAACATTTTGATATTTATTAAATTAAATACTAAGCCAAATCGTTATCATACTCTGCAAGAATCTAATCCAAACAGGTTGCGTAATCCAAGGCTAATAACTTGGATATTGTTATCAGAGGTCAACAATGGACCCCAATCGAGGATTCAGTTGCCATAGATGCTAATATTTGTTTAAAAGAAATGGAGAAATTACCCAGATATTAAGATAGAAATCCACAATGCTGAAACTGGAAACAGAAAGAATTCTTGTATTAAATAATGGCCGTTCTGGGAATAATTAAACTGGATTCAGAATATTGCGTTACCAAATCCACAGGACATATTGCTATGCTTAATATGCAGAAAGTAGAACAACTAGTTACTGTACACATATTACAGTGAATTATTTTCAGCCGAATATTGACAATACAATACTAAAGATATTTCGAAACGTAAACGCTGTCCATACCATAACCGTTGAAAGCCGCATCGGTTATAAAAGGAATGCATGCAATGACGTTAACAACACTGAATGAAATAATAACAGTGATGATGATATTCCTAATAATTGCTTTATTTGCCACAAGGGTGGACACAATCATAGAGAACAAGCAATAAGAGTATTCCTTCTAGCAGACAAATAATCTCATATTCATAAATTTTGCCACAAGGGTGAACATGTAAATAATGAAAATAAAAAAAAACAAATCCCAAATCAAAACAGAATGGTAATAGTATTCGTTGTATCATGCAAGCATCACATAATCGTACAATTCTCTGCAAATATTGCAAAGAGTGTCATGTGATAAATAAACATTGTGAATACGACAGAATGGAAATCTAATGTTGAGAATCATACTTGCGCGGATACACTTTGTGAATGTACACAAGCACGGAAAATGAAGCGGACATTCACACTCAGCGTATTTGTGCGCATGCGTGTGTTTAGGTACACGAAGAGACAGCTACAAACTTCTCTGCGAATATACGTTCATGTAAACCAATATATTTACGATCATTTCAAATATACTTGCGCACAAAGATTCATATATTGAAATATAGTGATACACACACACAGATAGATAGATAGATAGATAGATAGATAGATAGATAGATAGATAGATAGATAGATAGATATATGTACCAATTCATGCATAGATAAGAAGTATGTAGAACTTAAGACCACCAACACTGTCACGCTGAACATTAAACTGAAACAGATGGTTGCTTTAAAATGAATTTAGAGAAAATACTAGAAAACAATCAAATATATTTACTGCTGTAAACATAAAAGGATAAAAAAGGGATAAACTTAAAAATAAAAAATGGGGTGGACCCTTATCAGAACTCGATCTATATGAATTATTTACGGGTTGTATTTTCGTTGCTATCCATTTATTATTTTACCTTCTGGTTTCGTTTTTTTAGTGTAAAAGTACATAAATCATCCAAGAATCTACTCGAAACTTGCACATAATTACTTAGTGCGTGTATATATGTGTGTATTTGTGTGTGTGTCACTTTTTGTTTACATATA
>NC_068995.1:51640328-51645027 GCF_001194135.2 Octopus bimaculoides | reverse complement strand
TGTGTGTGTGTGTGTGTGTGTGTGTGTGTGTGTGTGTGTGTGTGTGTGTGTGTGTGTATCTATGCACGAGAGCATCAGATGCAGCTCATACGTGGGGGTGAAATGCGACTAATTTCTAGCGAGATCGAGGAGGACCGTATGATCATGTGACGTGAAAATAACGTGACGTAAACATCATGTGGTCTGCTGATTCTCTTGAGTTGTCCTCCTTAGGCTGCAGTATCAAGGACATTTTAGAATTATTTGCACTGAACATACTGGCCACCATTATGAACAGATACTGATATTTAGAGTTTTAGATTGCTGAACCTAGACTGTCATATGCTGAAGGCAGTTTTGTTGACGGGCCCGTTTCTTTGACGTATTTTATTGAATATGTGTACAGTTTGTGTGGGAGAATGCTATGATAATTATACAGTCTCGTCTATTTTTAGTGATTTTTGCACGTATTTGCACACCTTTAACAAGGCTGAAATCTCAAAGCCACCTGTTGTCGAGAATCAAATCCACAATGCTATATTTTGGACACACGATGCACCTCGTGTAATCGTCAGGTTCGACCTCAGAAAATGCGGAAGGGAAGAGAGCAAGAGGTTGTAAGAGACGTGTCTGGGCTGACAACATCAGAGAATGGTTCGGAGACGAGCTTGGCTGTTAGTATGGCTGGTGTACAACACACAGGGAACTGAGGGTCGTAGCAAGCTGACACCTGGATACAGGGAAGGCACCTACCTGATAGGTGATATATATATATATATATGTATATATATATGTATGTATGTATGTATGTCTTCACGATAAATTGGCCTCAACTTTCAGTAAAATGTCATATTACCAGCAGTAAATGTACAATTGTTATACCGAACAATACTTTAAAATAAGAATATTATTCTAAAACACACACACACACACACACACACACACACACACACACACACACACGGAAGCGCATGCAGAAATACGCACACGCATATGTGTATATATATATACACACACAGACACAATGAGTAAGATACAATGTAACGAGGAGGGTATATAATTTGGAAAGAAGGTGAATCATTTTATTGTAGGGTTGTTAAATATAGTCAATTGTTTGTGAAAAGCGACCTATTGTGTATAGATATAATTATAAGATATAGCCTACAGCCTGTCTGACATCATTGTTATGAAAACCTATTTCATATCTTCGACGTCTATCAGAAAGTTGGTTATTGACTCTCATTGATTGTTCTCAGATAAGAAAGAGCAACTCAAACTTTCAACCGATGTACACTTCCCGTCAGCTTTTCTTTCCTCTTCTCATTCGCTGGGGTTGTTTTCGAACTGTCAACCAATATCCTCTTACACACGTGACATGATTATGGAAGCGTCAAGTGTAGGCAATGGTGATATTCTTCCAATATGACTAGTTTAGCTTCTTTTTTTTTTTCTAATTAGACTTTTATAAAAGAAATCTGTTACGTATCTTTTATTCCGAGGTCTATACTGGATAGCAGCTTTATCTACATACATTATTCATTATCCTGAGGCAGATAGCACGGCTGTCGGTTATGTGAAATATTACGTATGAAAAATAACACATTCTACTCTTTTCGGTTTACTTGTCACGATCATTGTAGTTGCTTTTTTTTTTTTGTTACTTTGGACACAACGTTTCTTTTTTTCAATGGCATCGACGTAACGGTGTAAAGAATTCTAATAAGCACGTCAATCGATGTCTCATAAACTGAAAATAGATATTTTGCAAACACCATCATCGATGCAGTAAGTTCCAGTTTCACTGCTTATATAATCCATCTTTTCTAAAGAAAAAGAGCAGAAAACCATCATATATCGTCTCAGCTTTCGAACCATGAGTGTCGACTGTCAAATATTAATCAACAAATTTTTGCAAACCGATTTACCTATGAAAGATGCTGCCATGACTGTTAACGGCTCTACGACAGCAGTGCCTGAGAGTTAATACGTTCGATATTTCTGACAGATGCATACACGGCGAAAAAGAAATCTGTAGAAAATTGTAACAGGACTAGCAGATTTTTAACTTCATTCTTTCTCAGTCAATGAAATCCATCACCTAAAGATTGTTGGTGCACACGCAAGAGACAAACGTAACTCGTCCGTTTTTCCTGGCCATCAGCCACCTCCTTCTGTACTCATTCTTTGATATTTTTTCAACTACACCTTTCGCAATCTTAATATTCTCATATGCTAAGGCGGCGAACTGACAGAAAAGTTTGCACGCCGAGCGAAATGCTTAGCGATATTTCGACTGTCTTTACGCTCTGAGTTCAAATTCTGCCGAGATCGACTTTGCCTTTCATCCATTCGGAGTCGATAAATTACGTACCAGTTGCGTATTGGGGTCGAGCTAATCGACTGACCTCCTCTCCTAAAATTTCGGGCCTTGTGCTTAGAGTACAAAATATTCTCATATGGTAGGTGCTAGTATGTGATAGAGTAAACATCTGATAGTGTCTCGTTACACGTCGAAACCATTTCATTTTCCATCTTTAACCAATCGACCGAAAAGTTTCGTTGCTTTTCATGCCTTCAGGGGTCAATAAATAATCTACCCTCAAATACCGAGAAGAGGTTCCCCTTCTTCTCTGAATCGGATATGTGAAGAACCCTAGAAAGGAACGTTCAGGGCATAACCGCGCAAATGATCTTCACCGCCTCTCTATGGGCACAACATGGTAAAAAGAAAGAATCTCACAGACTAGTGAGTCCAGAGATCAAATCATCACTGATGAAGATTGCTATTAACAATAATATGTTCTAACATTCTATAACAGCAATTTCTTATATTTTAAAACATTAATTTCCATTATTTTAAAATAATGATTTCTGAAAGGAATTTCATATCATTTACATTTCCATTAAAAACCTACATCGTTGAATAAATTAGATTTAACACAACAGGGAGAAGTCGAAACTAGATCTCGGACAATATTAATCGGGATCTTTTGGTTATGTCACGAGTGAGAAAATCCATTCATTTTATGTTCAGGGCAGAAGTTTGAGGGTTTTTTTTTTGTTTTTTTTTACTTTTTACATCTAACCTTACTTTTATTTCATCTGCTTAAATTGTTATGGCCGGATCTATACGCCATTTTTTTTTTCATGTGACATTATATTTTTACCGCGCTACGATATATAAATCGCTTTATGACTTGGAAAGAAAACATTAACCAAAATAAATTTTTAGCATCTTTCGGGAATTATGATTCATATCATCATTTTACTTAGCTCACTTTCAGTGAAATTATTTTCTTAAATGGGAAGCTAAACAAACCAAAAAAATTTAATAATAATTTTTTTTAAGGTTTCCTACAAACTGTTTATTCAAGCAGAATTTGGTGGAAATAGCCTTGAAATATTGAGAAGAAATAAAATGCTTAAATGTATGGCAGAATGTTATTAAATGCTTTGATGAAATTATATGAGCTTTTAAAATATATACAATATCTTTTATACCGCATCTTCGAAATATATTTTTATATATATTCTCAAGTACAGAGACACGCATACATATATACATACACACATGTCTATATGTGCATATATTTATATGTCGACGAATTACATGCATATATATATGCGTGCATGTGTGTGCGTCTGCGTGTGTGTGTGTGTCCATACTGATGTACATATACGTACGAAACCACGCTCATATACACGCACACACTCGTGTAAATATATATATATACACACATGTATATATGTGTGTATATATATATATATATATATATATATATATATATGCAACACACACACAGATAGATAGATAGATAGATAGATAGTAAGATAGATAGATATATATAGATAGATAGATAGATAGATAGATAGATATGTATACCAACACGCATACATACATACATACATACATACATACATACAGACATACACACATATATACATACATTGATATCCATACATCGCTGTTGAGCTCTGCATATGTTCTCTCTGCTTATGTATTGTTATGCATAGAACGCGTATGTATGTGTGTGCTTGCATGTTCGCGTATCTACGCATGTTTAAGCCTTTGAGTGTGTGTGTGTGTGTTTGTGTGTGCGTGCGCGTTTATGTATGCGTTCGTATATGGTAAATAATATATGTGTGAGTTAAGTGCAGGGAATGAAATATCTCCGAAAATAATCTCTTTTAACTTTAATGGCAAACTAATCACTATAAAAATAGGTTCTGTTTGAAACACTAAAACTGACAAATGAAGCTCTGATGTGAACACGAAACGGCCATGCAATCACAAAGCATTTGACTCCGATACTCCTTCTTTCGTTTACTCCCTCTTTCTTTCGAACGCCACATGTTTCTCTTGTTGGTGGTGGTTGCGGTGGAAGTGGTGGTAGCAGCGACCGTGGCGGCGGTGGTGGTGGTGATGGTGGTGTTGCTTCTCCTTGCTATTGTGATGGTGCTGCTGCCGTTGTTGCTGACGTTCATCCTTTTCTTCTTCTTCTTCTTCCTCCTCTTCTCCATTTTCGTCTCTCTCTGATCCTCTTCCTCCTCCTCCTCTTCCTCCTTCTGCTCCTCCTACTACTACTAAAAGTAACTCTATTGCTACTTTCCCTTCTTCTTCTTCTTCTTCTTCTTCTTCTTCTTCTTCTTCTTCTTCTTCTTCTTCTTCTTCTTCTTCTTCTTCTTCTACTACTACTACTACTACTACTACATATTGTCC
>NC_068995.1:51638372-51640226 GCF_001194135.2 Octopus bimaculoides | reverse complement strand
CAAAATGTTAATGTAATGCATCAAAATAAAATTTCGTTACGGAAAAGTACAATTAAGTACATATGAAAATAAAGGACATGGTGGGGCGTGATTTGGAGGATATTTAACTGATATTTTAGACGCTCTCTATGGTTCGATTTGCTTGTGATTTTCAGCAGATCGTACGACTTCGTTGAAGCTCGCATATTGGCTCATATTTTCTCTTATGTCAAAATTTGCTTCAGGATATTTAAGTGATATGTCTAACAATTTGAGGGACCACGTAGAGAGAACCCCTTCCCTCCCCCCACACACACACGTTGGCAAGATTTGGTTGCTATTTCCAGTAAGTCGAGTAATTCCATTGATCGTATCTATGATGCGATTTGGTTGTTATCTTCAGCAGAACGTGCCACTCCGTAAAGGTTACTGCGTGGCTCATATTATTTGTCAGTCAATATTTACCCCCATATTTTATCCGTGACACTCTGTATTCCGGTTCGCCATTAATTTCTTCCTTATAGCCATTCTCTCTGTTTTTCGTATCCTGTTCCAGTTTTCTTATTACCATGCACACACACACACACACACACACACACACACACACACACACACACACACACACACACACACACACACACACACACACACACACACACACACAAGAGAAACGATATGAGCTGACCTGCTTCGACGTTGTTCTTTCGTTATTTTGCTATTATAAACTTTTCTTCGTTATTATTATTTTGGTCAATGTTATTAATATCAACATCGTTATCATGACCATCACCATTATTGCATTGCCGTTGTTGCCTTCTTCTTCTTCTTCTTCTTCTTCTTCTTCTTCTTCTTCTTCTTCTTCTTCTTCTTCTTCTTCATCATCATCATCATCATGACCACCACCACCACCACCATCATCATCATAATCATCATCATCTCAATCATCACCACTTCGTTCACCCTACCACCACCACCACCACCGCCGCCGCCGCCGCCGCCGCTGCCACCACCACCACCACCACCACCAACATCATCAGAATCAGCATCAACATCATTATCGTTATATTTATAGTCGTAGCAACAGCAACACTATCATCATCATCACCATCATCACCGTCACCATCATATCATCATCATCATCATCATCATCATCATCATCATCATCATCATCATCATCATCATCATCAACATCATCATCTCTGTCCTTATTGCTCTACTTCTGCGATCTAATCAGGAAAATCTTTTGTTCTCCATGAAACCTTTGAAATTCTTCGCCACCGAAAACGTATTTTTCCCCATCTCCACTATCGTCAACATAGGCACCAACACCGTTATTGTCATCACCATCATCATCATCATCAACATCACCATCACCATCATCATCATCATCATCATCGTCATCACCGTCCTCAACATCGCATTCCTCACCCATTACTGCAGCATTACATTTAGTTATTTTCTCTTTACCCTTTCAAAGACTTTTATTTCCATGTAATTATATGATTCCTGTAACAAGTATATTGCATTCCGCCCTGAGAATAAACGATACGATATCAGGTGCCATTATCTTGCAAAATGTTGTTAGGAAGATAAAGCTGCAACGATAACGAAAATTCCTTCATCTGAACATTCTTATCTGCAACAGTGTTTCTAATACGGAAGAATGCAAAATGTTTACAGCTTGTTTCAAACCTCCTCACAAAAACTCCCTCCTTGTAACTTATACACACATAGACACACACACACATATATATATATATATATATATATATATATATAGGTAAAAAAAACACAAAAAAACAATAACAAAAAAACAACAAAGTGAGGACGTGATACGGATAGTGTTATTAGACGCTCGGGAAAGGAAAGAGAGAG
>NC_068995.1:51636479-51638120 GCF_001194135.2 Octopus bimaculoides | reverse complement strand
ATATATACATATTCATATGTGTTTGTGTGCGTATATATATGTATATATATATATATATAAATACATATATATATATAAATATATGTATGTATGTATAAATTAATGGAGGTCACTAAAGTTGCAAAGAGCCACGATGCATTATACAAATGATTGACAAAGTGAAGTAAGCCCCTTAAGGATATACCCAAAAGGTCGATTTCGGATTTTGATACAAAGCATCTTGATCGTCATTGACTCTTACCACCTAGTGTTAAACTCAACTCCCTCTATCAGTCTTATAAGAATACTGTTGAAACATATGCGGTGATTTCAAAATTGTTAAAAGTGTAAGCAACAAATGATTATTTATGATATACGACATGTATAATATATCATGCACATAATGTTTTGCTATGTATATACATATATATATATATATACGCACGAGATACGAACTGCTTATGATATCATTGAGGGGTACAGCCGTTCAGATATATAAATTTTACATACGATATAATATATGACTTGCACATACTGTATATGAATTAATAAATAATTTCAAAAAGCTAGAAAGAAAAAGACATAAGTTGGTGATTGTGGTGGTGGCGGTGGTCCTTGTCGTCGTGGTCGTGTTGGCGATGTTGATGGGAGTGGTTGAGGTAGTGGTGGTATGTGTGATGGTAATGATGTTGGTGATGGTGGTGAGAGAACGTATTTTTCGAAGTCAATAGGAAAATGAAAACCAAAAATAAAGTGTGGAAAAAAAAAAAATGAAAACTTCACATTCATTGTTTCAATTTGATGACATATTGAAAAGAGCTGGAGTTATGGATTGAATACAGAATGACGAATTAGGATGAAAGAGACATGACGAATAATACAGTTTTTTTGATGTTGTTACTTTTATCTTCGTCTTAAGGAAAGAATATAGGAATATATACATATACACATATTCATACATATATATATGTATGTATGTATGTATGTATGTATGTATTTGTATGTATATGTATGTACGTATATATACATATATATATATATATATATATTTATATCATGTATGTATATCATCAACAGCCTTATTAATTTTGATTTAGTTATTATTATTATTATTATTATTATTATTATTATTATTATTATTATTATTATTATTATTATTATTATCATTATTATTATTATTATTACTATCATTATTATTATTATTATTATTATTATTATTTTTATTATTATTATTATTATCATCATCATCATCATCATCATCATCATCATCATCATTGTTATTACAGTATTGTTCGTTTTATCTTTTTTTTTTTCCTGTGTGAAATTTTAACATTCAATTTGAGGCTTTTGTTTTGCGATACAAGCAAGACACAATGAATAAAGTTTATTAAAGACGTCTTTATAAAGTATTATATTTACTCAAAAGTTCAAATAATATTTCACCTGCACGTTAGATAGGAAATGGGAATTTCTCGTTCACGCTGTTGTTGTCGTTGTTGTTGTTGGTGTTGTTGTTGTTGTTGTTGATTTTCCTTTTCACTCTTTTTTCCAAAACGTGTTAATAATACTAAAAATTAATAGACTTTATTATATATCTATATTTACCATTATAATTATATATATATACATATATATATACAGAGAGAGAGAGAGAGAGAGAGA
>NC_068995.1:51633007-51636356 GCF_001194135.2 Octopus bimaculoides | reverse complement strand
TATATATATATATATATATATATGTATGTATGTATGTATGTATGTATATTATGTATGTGTATGTACGTATGTATATACGTATTTGAAATTTTGTTTCTATGTGCGTGAGTGTGTGCTTATGAGTGAGTCTGTGCATGACAGTTCCTTATGATATCGTTTATTACACAGGTGTGATACAATATCACCATAGAATACCGAACAAAGAGTATATAAGCAACGCAACGCCTATTGTGTAAAAATCTTGACAAAAAAACAAAAACCTAATATTTTAAAGTTCTAAACCTGAATAATGCAGAGGAATTATTATCTAGAATTTTACAAAATATATCATAAAAGTCTATATACATAACATATCAACAGTAAATCTGTTTAATAAGTAGTGTCGTTCGGTTCTTTCGTAATATTAGCACAATAAAATAGACACATAATTATACGTGTATGAGAGAGATAGAGAGAAAGGGTGTGTTGTGCGCGTGCGTGTGTGTAATTGAGTTTGTATCTTTTTGCTTGAATGTGTTGCTTAGGTTCAGCAAGCGATGTTGAGCAATATGAATGTTCGTAGCTGAGAGAGAAAATTATTGTTGCCTTGTTTGAGCTAATTTACTGCGCGTTCGAATTCATTCTATTGCACATTAATAAAGCATGAACGCCAGATTATAAAATTTTCTTTGCCCATTGCACATATATGTAAGTATGTGTGTATGCATGCATGCGTGTTTGTATGAGTTTCCATTGAGCTTAACTAAACTCTTCTTGAGAGAGTTCAAGCTCGTCACTAACAAAGCGACAGCGTGCTTTGAGTAAAGATAATTCTCAGAGTTTGTAAATATGTCGTTGAGTTGATGTGTTGGTTGAACAACTCCACATATATTGGAAGATTTATATTAATTTCTGCTAAAAAGTTGTCAATGACTTCGAACATTAGAATGGTAAACCGAAACTTCATATGACCAAAGTTTTCCTTATAAAATTATTTATAGATATAGGTCTCCTTGAAGAACAAAGTTCTATAAAATATTATCTAAAGACAATATTATATAATATATATATATATATATATATATATTGAATGTTTGTGTGCGCGTGTGTGTGTGTGTGTGTGCGTGTTTATGGGTATGTGTGTGGTGTGCCTGTGTGGTAAGGCGCTTGGTCTCTAATCACATTGTTCTGTTTGCGTTTTTATAATTTGTATATATTTATTTTATTATGAATGCATAACAACACCACGGAGGAATCGACGTAAGCCTAAGTAATAAACCGCGATATGTGAACCACGATACGTCGAGGGATTACTGTATATGTATGTGTGTGTCTCTTTGTGTCTGTGTTTGTCTCCCCACCACCGCTTGACAACCGGTGTTGGTGTGTTTGAATCCCCTGTAAATTAGCGGTTCAGCAAAAGAGGCCGACAGAATAAGTACCAGGTTTAAAAAGAAAGAAGTCCTGGGGTCGATTAATTCGACAAAAAGTTCAAGGCTGTGCCCCAGCATGGCCGCACTCTAATGACTGAAACAAGTAAAAGAGCATATATGTATTATGATAAATACTTTTGTACACTTTTGCTAATACACTGTGTTTTTGTATTTTTTCTTTGCCAAAATAAGTGCTTTCGTATATTTTACGCATCTTTACAAGTCCTTTGTAACCGTGAGAGAAAACAGATAATCATCTTTCGGTGAGATATTGAAGATATGGAGTGAAAGGTTTTTTGAAGAACTAAGTGGAATGAAAAATTAAATAAAGTCAATGGAATATAAGATAACCAACAACTAGCCGTACATCTCAGTGTACGAAGAATGTAGTGGACGTAAGCAAATAAAGATGACGTTTAACAGATATGATCTTGCAGATAATCATTTTGACTTTGCAGTCAGACAAGAGCTAGCTCCGTTAGATTTTATCTGTTTACTTAACGAGAAATAGTATTTAGCGAAAAAGTAAACGATAACCTGAAACAAAAGAAGTTAAAACTACTTTTGTAAGGAGATTTCTTGAATGTAATCATTGTGAAAGAGAGACTTCTTCCGTTCTGTCTTCTACCATCCATATATTCTAAACTCACGCTGTTTCAGAGTAAAGAAGTTTGTTCAATTTTCTAACGAGGTATTAGAACTAAAGGGAAAAATTAACATAATTGGAGCATTAGACGAAATGCCTTGCGATCTGTGTTCAAATCCTGTCGAAGACAACTTAGTCTTTTATCCGTCTTAAGTCAATAAATAAATAAAGCAAAAATACATCATTTGGATTCAACAAACAGCACGAAATTCAATTTCTAATGATAGCAATTTTTTTGCCTATTCACCTTTAAAGGAATGTGAATCTTTTTTGTTTATCATATGAGGTAATATTACACTAATATTTACCTCACATTTAAAACGACGAGTTGGCAGAAGGTTTAGCACGCTGGGCAAACTGCTTCGCAACATTTCATCCGTCATTACGCTCTGAGTTCAAATGCCGCTGAGGTCGAATTCACCTTTCGTCCTCTCAGAGTCGATAAAATAAGTAGCAGTCGAGCACTGGGATCGATGTAATGGAATCACCTTCTCCCTCGAACTCGCTGGTCTTGTGCCAAAATTTGAAACCAGTATTTACCTCAAATGTTTACCTTTATTTTCCACCACTTATTTAAATCTGTATCAGGTGGCGAATTGGTAGAACTGATAAAGAATCGGACAAAATGCATTTTATTATTTCTTCGAGATTCTTACGCTTTGAGTTCAATTCCCAGCGAGTTCGACTTGATGCTCCAGGCATACCTTGATGAGTTTAGTCGAACAAATCGCCCACGGTACTTAATATCGTTAAAGACTTGTGTCTATTCTATCATCTAGGAATCGATGCATATACTAAATGATAAAATTCCTTCCAGTATTTTTCTAGGTCCCTTCATATTCTTATTTCAAATCCCTTGAGAGAGATGAATTGTGGGATTTCTTACAGCATGGAACACAATGACATGTGGTATTTGGACTGGGTTTTTTTTAACTTTCTGAATTCAAATCACACCGTGGCTGAGTCTGACATTCATATTACCGTGATTGATGAGATAAAATACCAGTCAAGTAATGTAATCGATAGAATCTATTGATCTCACCTCTCCTCCGTATTTCTCGCATTCTGTTTACATTGGAAACAATTATTTTCGTTGTGAATAATTTTTTTGCTCTCTGTTATATTAATTCACACAAACACACACGCACTCACACACACACACACACACACACACACACACACACAGTTGGTTCATTGCAAATAAGAAATATAAAGAAATGATGGATAGAAAATTCCCAATACAAAGGGGAAATATATATCAGAAAAAAATAATATAAAAGAGACGTGGTTG
>NC_068995.1:51630316-51632997 GCF_001194135.2 Octopus bimaculoides | reverse complement strand
GTGTGGTAAGAAGCTTGCTACACAACCACATAGACCCGGGTTCAGTCCCACTACGTGTCACTTTTGCCGAACCGCTAAGTTACGGGAACGTAAACACACCACCATCAGTTGATAAGTGATGTTGGGAGGACAAACACAGACAAACAAACATATACACACATACATATATACGAGGGGCTTCTTTTCAGTTTCCGTCTATCAAATCCACTCACAAGGCTTTGGTCGGCCCGAGGCTATAATAGAAGACACTTGCTCAAAATGCTACGCAGTGGGACTGAAGAAGACACTTGCCCAAGTTGCTACGCAGTGAGACTTGCTTACCAACCCATGTGGTTGGTAATATACACACACACACACACAGCAGCAGCAGCAGCTGCAAGAATTAGCCGTCAAATTAGATTCAGATGAAATTTTACTACCTTAAATCAAATAAGGAAGGAAGGAAGGATATTCTGTTCCTGATAAACAAAGCGACGGAATGAATGATTGCAACAGGAAGGCTTTGAGCTTAGGCCTACTCGAGCAGCATTAACCTAGGGCTAAACAAAGTAGTAGTAGTAGTAGTAGTAGTAGTAGTAGTAGTAGTAGTAGTAGTAGTAGTAATCGGTGTTGTTGTTTTTGTTGTTGTTGTTTTTGTTGCTTTTTTGTTTGTCTTTTTTACATCGTTTTCGAGAAAAGATTTTCAGTTCAGTTGGCATTTTCGTTTCACGAAAACAAGTTAATCACATAATGCATTTATGTAGTTGCTTATTTGTTTATTCATTCTTGTTGTTTATTTACTGTTGTTTATTGATTTATCAAGCAAGGTAAAACACGCAGTTGTTAGAGCGTCGAATAAAATTTCTGGCACTACTTGAGTTCGTTTTGACCATCCTGCCGAGGACTGAAGTCAACTTCACTTTTTAGTCTATGACAACGTAATTTTCATGGTCATTCCCGTAACGCTGTTACTTGTTCACCAAAAACAATTGAGTTTATATTTTCTGCAATAAGTTTTCAATATCTCCTGTAGTTACGGTTTTACATATTCACCAGTAAAGTATTTGATTCTTGCTCTGTAAATACTTTTTATGAAATATTTGAAAAAATTAAGAAAATCTGAAAAATTGCCCTTTTTAAAAAAGCGTCACTGAGGATGTTTCAGCTTTCCTCAGCATAAGAATAAGTTACGGTACTCCGTCGATTACGAAGAGGAAAGTTCTAGTTGATCTTTTCATCGGAACAACCTGCTCATAAAATTTATGCGCAAGTAGCTGAGCGCGCGTACTCTTAACGTAGTTCTAATGGAGATTCACCATCACACAGAGTTTGACAAAGCTGGTCCTTTCAAATACAGGTACCACTCATTTCTCCCAGCTGTGTGGACTGGAACAACATGAAATAAAGTGTCATGCTCTAAGGCGCCACGTGTCACCGGGCATCGAACTGATGTACTTACGGTCGTGAGTCGAATACTCTGACCCCAAGGCTACGCATAATCACGGAAGACAACTATTGAGTGCTCACGACTTGTTCTGATTCACTCAGCAAACATTAGGCTTCCGAAACTTGCAGATTTTGAAACGAAGTAATTAGGAGGGAAATATATAGAGATTAATACATATATCGATGTAAGAAAAGCAGAGATAAAAGCGGAAAACGGAAAATACACGGATATATTTAAATATTTTCATTGTATACATCCGTTGCGTTTGTTTCATTGATATTGCAATATAGTTTCTTAATACGCTCCATATATCAGTATTCCGCAGTATCAGAGATCTATTGATAGAGTGTGTTTCTTTCAATAAACGAATGAACTCCTTACATTAGCATCGATCTCTAAGTGGTCTGCGATCTCAAGAGTCATAAACAACAGAAATTCGCCATAACGCTTTTTCGTTTTTCTTTTGCTTTCAATCTTAATATATTAGGCAATACCAAAAATCTTATATTTGCTTATGCATGCAATACATACTCATTCAAACACACACACAAGCAGACGCACATGCATACACATATATATGTGTGTGTGTGTGTCTGTGTCTGTGTGTATTTATGTGTGTTTTCGAACGTCTATGTTTACCTAGAAAATAAAGATATATATCATACATCTATATACATAAGTACGTGTGTGTATGTGTGTATGCTTGAGCGTGTGCATGTGTGTATGTGTGTGTGTGTGAATTCGTGTGCGCATAAGTGCGTGTGTCCGCATAAACGCACAACATTCTATATATTACCTCAAACAATACACACAGACATACAAACACAAACGCATTCATTCAACGGACGCAGAGACACTTGCGTATTGAACGCACGTATAAACGGGTATACACAAGTCATATACCTATTTACCCACACAACAGGACACACTTCGAAACACATATATATATATTCATAGTCGCATATTCATATATATAACTACATATACATATATATGCATATGCAGATAGGCATTATTTATGTATATATATGTGTGTGCGTGTGTTTGTGTATGTGAGTGTATCTATATCTATCTAGCTATATATATTTGTAAGTATATATATATATATATATATATATATATACATATATATATATACATACCTATTTGTAAGTTTATATATATGTACATATATCTTTAGAGAAAGAGAGACATTTTATGCATTGTATCATCTCCTTATAAGTATTTGAATGTATGTATGTATGTATTATATATA
>NC_068995.1:51629044-51630097 GCF_001194135.2 Octopus bimaculoides | reverse complement strand
ATATATATATATATATGGGTCTGTGTGTGTGTATGTGTCTGTATGTATCTATGTATGCATATTGCACATATATACACACTTGATGCAGCTATTTATATACAAACACACACACACACACACACACAAGCACCTAGTCACAGTTCGAATAACCCGTCGTCATTAATGAAGCCCGTAAATAAGTTAATATCTATACAATATCGATCCACAATCAATATTAGCGTAATTCTATATTTGATCATCTCTCAGATAGACACAAACTCATAGCCTTTACATTTCTTTATGTTTTTCTTTTTCCTTTTCTTTTCTAGATATATATATATATATATATATATATATATATATATGTTTCTTTTTTTTTCTTTCGATGTTTGTGTTGTTTGTGTTGTTATATTAGTTTCTTTTTACCATTCCAGTCTTGGAATAGAACATTTTCTAGAAGTTTAATTTTCATATCCATACCTTCTGATTTCATTGATACACTTTACCATGTTTAATATAGCCTGACTTACATTTTCCATCTGATGCTGGCGACGGTGGGTGGAGTTCATTAAATTTCTTTTTTCATTCTATGCTTTCTTGATTCTCTCTCTCATGTAACCAAATCTTTGCATAAAAAGACCTAAATTTAGACGATTTCACTCACCGTAGATAGAAAGATATGGAATTCTTTACGATGGAATAATGTACAAAGGATCTTTTGTTATTTTACTATGGAGACTAGAGGGAAACTAACTTACTGACAAAATGAATTACTTTTTTTTTCTTTTGGATGACATCATTTTATTTTATTTTATTTTATTATTTTTTCTTATTTCTGTCTTTCTTTTATATTGTTAGAAAAAAAATTAGATGAAAATATTATTACTATAACAAATATAGAAACAGAAAAGGTACGGTCAACAACAACAACAGTAATAACATTATCGTCATCAACATCAACCACAACAACAACAACAACAACATAAAAATTATTTCTTTCACAACAATAATCATGTGTGTATATATATATATATATATATATATACACAAATATATACACACAAATATATACCT
>NC_068995.1:51627243-51629034 GCF_001194135.2 Octopus bimaculoides | reverse complement strand
CGAGATGTAGGAAGAAAATGGCCGCCACGATTCCTCGCCATTCTTTCTTGCTTTCGTCATGCCTATATATTTTTTCTTCCCCTTCACCAAAAATATTTCCCTACCCTCTTCCCTCCACATTATCTTTTTTCCAATACCACTCCCCTCGCTAATTTCTGTAATTCGGCCATGACAGCCCTATTGAATACTACCGGTCACATGACCTTGCTTGAATTCCTCATTCCTCTCACTTCCTTATATTTGTTTCCTTTTTCCTTCTTTTAATACTTATTTCCTTCAACATTTATATTCTCCATTCCTACTGAGATCTCTACACATTCTGATTGAATCTTCCAGATGTTATCATGTACCTCCTTGCGACAATGTCAAATTTCATTTAATTAAGATGTCCTTGGCACGAAGAGTAGCCTGCAGTATACACTTCGCTTGGATATTTACCATATTTGACATATGTAGCCCGGATTTTACCAACTCTATTCCTTAAATCTTGTATATATATATATATATATATATATATATATACATAAATACCCTCTTCATCACATGTACACACGTCAAGCAGGAAATGATGACACTATTAAGTCGATCCATAGAAAAATTCTTAATAGAATATTACAATAAAGAAAGAAAGAAAGAAAGAAAGAAAGATAGAAAGAGAGATAGAAAGAAAGAAGTAACAGTCATGCAGGACTACACTCACTTGTGTTGTTGTGAACGTATATGATGAAAAGGAGTCTGATAATAATAATAATAATAATAATAATAATAATAATAATAATAATAATAATAATAATAATAATAATAATAATGATAGCAATAATAATGATGATGAGGATGATGATAATGATGAAGAGGATGGTGGTAATGATAAAGGTAAATTAATGATATTAATTACCAAGATTACAATAGCAATAATAAAAACTATCACCACCAGCAACAAGAAAAATTAAAATGCAGTGAAAATTGTGTTATTATCTGTCAGTATGATGAGAAAGCATTATTTTACAAAAGAAGAATAATGATAATAATGATAATAATGATAATAATAATAATAATAATAATAACAATAATAATAATAATAATAATAATAATAATAATAATAATAATAATAATAATAATAGAATAATAATAATAATAAAATAATAATAATAATAATAATAAAGGAATGCAACCTTCATTTATTTTTACCATTCTAAATATATCTTGTCTTTGACTATTTGATCAACTTTCCCGAAAATGTTATTTTTTATGATGAAATTTTATTACATTTGCCTCGCATATTTTTTTTCTTTCTTTTGTTCTTCAACAATTTTTTTCTTTTTCTTTATTTCATTCTCTCTTTCCCGCGTGCTTCTTTGCAATTTTCACTTTCCCTTCTCTCTTTCTCTCTCTCTACCCCCCCTCTCTCTCTCTCCCCACCTCCTCTCTCTCTCTCTCTCTCTCTTGATTTTAATTTCTCTTTCCCTCTATTGATTTCTTCAACCGTTTCCTTCAAGAACTGTAATTAGAATCAAGAATTGATAATTGTCTATAATTAGTGAAACTTTAATTTACAGAATATTTTACGCCGTCATCATTACCATCATCATCATCATCATCATCATCATCTTCATCATCATCATCATCATCATCATAATCATCATCGCTATCATCATTATCAACAGCTTCAGCATGTTTAACCATCATCCTCATCTAGAACATTGATATTATGAACTTTATCATCATCATCATCATCATCATCATCACCATCATCATTAACGTCATCATACACTTATTACAACCCCCCCCCCC
>NC_068995.1:51623972-51625918 GCF_001194135.2 Octopus bimaculoides | reverse complement strand
TGTGTGTGTGTGTGTATGTATGTATGTATGTGCGTGTGCGTGTGTGTGTGTGCGCGTGTGTCTGTGTGTGTGCTGTAATTTGTATTGTGCTATATTATTTCAGAAATGAAAGGGCAACGCACGTGATTCTTTCTCAGAATTGGTAGAAAGAAAAAAAGAGACAGCTATCCTTAAACTGGAGACCTAGATCCGTTGCTTGCATAGATTGGTTTGTGATAAAATTATCCGATTGTAACATAGGAGTGTTAAACCCGACTGACAGATTGAATTTAATATATAAGAAAAAGAATATCTCTTTCGATGGGCTGCCTTACGGTCTAATCAGATGGCTTTCTTTCACGTGGATCTATGGGAAACAACACTTAGTCAAGTTGATGCGCACTTGGGTCAACCGCGGTGTGATTCACTTGAAAAGCTGTACCAGTAATCATTTGTACAGTTTGGTACATTTACAATGGGTCATTTGAAATAACGTATTTTCTCTTAAATAAGACCCATTTATATTCAATTGTTTTTTTATATGAGTTTTCTTATCCCCAGTCACCGATCATTCTGTAATAATAGACATAATGTAGTTTAATATTTGTGTCTGGTTGAGGCAGCCAACCAGCAGAATCGTTAGCACGCCGGGAGAAATGCATAGCAGCAAAGCCAAATTCCGGTGCGGTAGACGTTGCCTTTAATCCTTCCATTGTCAATAAAATAGGCGGCAGTTGAGTTCTGGGGTCGATGTAATCGACTTACCCCTCCCCTCGAAATTGCTGGCCTTGTGTCAAAATTTGCATCCCAATTTTTATGTTTGGTCAAAACATTAATGAGCAGAAACAAAGTAATTACTTGTAGATTACATTACCTTTTTGCGTTTTAATAAATGTCGTTCAGTTGTTGGTAAGGTTTTTCTGACGAGATCAACCAAGATCTGTTGTTGCATTAAATGTGTAAGACTTACAGTTCATTTTTCTTAGTCTTTCAGACATCGAATGTCGACGAGTGAGAGTGGTGAATGGGGGCGGGGAAGAAGGTAACCAGAACGTCAAATCTAACTCACATGCATGCAACACAATGGATTTTTGCTGATGTTGTCAAAGTGCCAGCTGGTGGCGGTGTTATACAGGGTGACGGATTAAGTGTACCACTTTCGGTGACTATAGCAGGACTTGAGCTCAGAATACAAAGCGCCGGATCAAGTACCGCATGTTATCCAGTCCGATGTGCTTACAAACTTGCTAATCGACCGCTCTGGATTGGAAAATTTTTAATTGACCTGAAATGAGGAAAAACAAAGTTGACCACGGTGGGATTTGATCTGAAAGAGGAACGGGTCAAAGCAAAAAAAAAAAAAAAAAAAACCGCGAGTCAATTTTAACTGAGTCTTTAACGACTCAGCATTTTGCCATCTTGTTGCTACAGCAATTGGAAGTTATTTTTTAGTTCCGTTCAACTTTGACCTCAGGAATTTGTAGAATTCTGTTTACTGACCATAAAACAATGTTTATTTTTTTTTTTTACCAGCCTCCTATGGTTCTATACCGGAATTTATATTTATATTCTCAATAAAAATACAGCAGATGTTTATCAAAGCATGTAATTCATTTGCTGCTATTTTCCCTTTGTTTTTCTGTTTTCGTTTAGTTTTATTACTGAAGCAAAGATATCTAAGATACAAAGAATATCAATAGTAAAATCTCCGGCTGCGCAATAAAATAACAACCGTATCAAACGAAATATGTCAAGATGAAGGATTTGAATTAAAATATTGGCGCTGAAACGGGTCTATGGTTAAGAAACTCGCTTTCTAACCACGTCGTTTCGAGTTTGGCCAAACTGCGAACCATCTTGGGTCTGTCACAAGCTGTGCACACAAAAAAGTCACTGAGATTCACCTTCTCCATCGCAGCATTCTTCTTAAAATCTCGCTTGAGATTTATATATATATATATATATAT
>NC_068995.1:51622304-51623758 GCF_001194135.2 Octopus bimaculoides | reverse complement strand
TATATATATATTTACGTACATACATAAACTTATACATAAACATGTATACTTATATATATTATATTTTTTTTTATACATATATATAATTTTGTTAACATATGTATGAATACATGCTTACATACTCGCGTAAACACGCACGAACACACATGTATGTATGTATGTATGTATGTATATATGTATGTATGCATTTGCGTACGTATGTATGTATGGCTAGAATATAATATATATCTCGTTAAAATGCAGTCTCAGTACAGCTAGAATTGTTACCTTCAGCTGTCATCGTTTCAGGGACGCTAAAATACAGAACTTCTCATCTCTTGAGGTACATGTTATCAACTACACAACGTTCACGAAATTTGTTTTAGTGCCTCTATAAAAAAAAAAATCGATATTATATATTGATATTATTTATTAAATAAAATAATGTCTTGTTTGAAGTCTTTCAGTCTTGATTGAAGAGAAAGTTTTACTTCGATTTTACGGCAGTTATAAAATTCATTGTGTACACACATATTATGAAAAATAGAAAACATAAATCATAATACGACTGTTATTCTATTAGCTTGATAGTCTTGTTCTCTTTATTTATCTAATAGCCGTTTTATTGTGGTCAAAGGTGAAACGATAAAAAGTGTCAAAAGTCAAACTAGAAAACTAACATAAATCATAACGTTATACAAAAGAGATCCGACATAAATTTGGCACGTGGCTTTTTGCTTTTCGTTTTCGTTCGTAGATTTCTTCTAACATAAAACCTGATGTATTGCGTTGAACCAATTCCATTTTGTTCATTAAACACAGCTTTCAACTGTGTATTTCCATTAAGAAGATGACAAGTCAGCTGTCGGGTGCATCCTTGCATTTCCTGATAACCCTGAATGTCTCGCAAACTCGATCTCGATGCTCTCTGTACTCTGTAGTCTGTAGTCATTATATCTGAAAGGTGTATGGCAGGGATGGGTGCCGCTGTAGTGTAATTAATAGAAACTTCAGATCAATTTTTTTTCTTCTTCTTTGTTTTTCCTTTGCCTTTTATTTTTATATTTGAAATCTTTCCAAACTACTCTCTGATTGCTACTAAATAACTGATTCCACAAAAGCAAAGCCAACCTCAAATACTGATATGATGTAATTCCAAACTTCATTATACATATGTATATACATGTGTGTGTGTATATGTGTGTGTGTGTGTGTGTGTGTGTGTGTGTGTGTGTGTGTGTACATACATACATGCATATATATGCATACATACATACATAATTGTGTGTGTACTTGTGTGTGATTAGAATACCTCTTGCTCTCCAGAAATCTCAAAACTTTATATAAGTTTGCGCAACTAAGTAGAGAACACTATTGCTCAAATGTTCATTAATATGAAATGTTTACAGCAGAAAATTTATTGATGAAAAGCGTACATATATATATATATATATATATATATATATATATATATA
>NC_068995.1:51620104-51621103 GCF_001194135.2 Octopus bimaculoides | reverse complement strand
GGGGGGGGGTACAATAGAAAAATCTACACAAAAAAACAAACAAACAAATAAACAAAGAAAACGTATTTCTAATGAAAACAATGCGACAAAAGTACGTGACTGCAGGCGAATAATATCTCCTTCTAATGAAATTAGTCCCAATTATTGCATTCTTCCTGCTGCTAATGATGATGATGATGATGATGATGATGATGATGATGATGTATGTGTTGTTGATTATTGATAAGGTGGTAAGGAGAAAAGAAAGAGAGAAAGAAAAGAAAAAAAGAAAGAAAGAGCGAACGAAGGAAAACGAAAATGGCGTGACATCTTGCAGATCTTACGAAAGTCATCTGAACTGCCTGATCTGATCTGAGAAGAAAAAAAAATCAATAGAGGAGTCGTATGACAATCCTCAACAGCAACAGCAGCAGCAGCAACAGCAGCAGCAACAACAGTACAGCAACAGCAGTAGAAGCAGCAATACCACTACTACAGCTGTTGCTGCTGCTGCTGTTTTTACTACTACTACTACTACTGCTGCTGCTGCTGCTGCTGCTACTTCTGCTGTTGCTGCCACTGCTGATGCTGCTGTTGCTGTAGTTATTGAACTAGTATTAGCAATAACAAGAAGAGTACAGACGGGGCAATACGCCGCAAGAACACACAAGATAAAGGTACTAATAACTGCAACACCAACAGCAGCACCAGTAGCCTGCAGCAGCAGCAACAGCAGCAAAAAGAACAAATAAAATTCTTGAAGGTGGTGCTCTAGCATGGCCGAAGTATAATGACTGAAACAATTAAATGATAATATATATATATATATATATATAATAAAGTAAAAGTTGTGGAATACCGTACGAGTGGAAATATATATGAAAGAAGGTTTGAAAATGCACTTATTTTTAAAAAATATTTATTTACTTAACCGGTTTCACTTTTTTAGAAAAAGATTATCAAAAGTCTTTGAGAATAATAAAAAATGTTAAAGAACAGTCTGAGTATTAAAATGCATAT
>NC_068995.1:51617351-51617637 GCF_001194135.2 Octopus bimaculoides | reverse complement strand
GCAGGTGTATTAGTTTGACACTCGGGAAAGTGAGAAAGTTTTTTTACGTTTCGAGCCTAGGCTCTTCAACAGAAAGGAATGAGAGAAAATAAAAACACAGACAATAAAAAAAGAAACTTGTGGATTTAGCGATCAAGCATGGCGACTGGTTGGGGAAAAATAGTTTGACAGGAGAGGTAGAAAGAAGGGGAGATAATAACGTATTAGTGATACCAAAACGAAGGTGTGCGTTCGTATATCTGTATGTGTGAATGCATAAGTGTATGATACGCATACATGTATATAT
>NC_068995.1:51611553-51615519 GCF_001194135.2 Octopus bimaculoides | reverse complement strand
TATGTGTGTACATATGTATGTGTGTACATATATTAATATATATATGTATGTATGTATGAGTATATATATATTTATATGTGTGTACATACGTACGTTTGTATGTACGTATGTATGTATGTATGTATGTATGTATGTATGTATGTATGTATGTATGTATATGAAAATATGGCCGTAGAAATTTCTAAATACTCTTCGTATATTTTAATTCTTCCCTTCTTTTGGCAGATCTTACTATTTATAATATTTCTATAAACAGTAAAAAGATTATCCAAACTATCTCCGTTTCAATATTTTCCTATCATCCTTCAGTTCTATTTTCAACCTAAACGCCCGTCTACTTTTTCCTTTTATTATTATTATTATTATTATTATTATTATTATCCTTATCTAAAGTACATTTTAGCTATTGAGTCCGCCTGAACATTGTCCGTCGCTAAACTGTCCGTGACGGGTTTGAAATCAAAAGGTCTTGCCTGACGTTTTGTTATTCTAACTGAACAACTGTGACACAGAATTTCTTTCAGTCGGCTTCATAACTTATTGGTTTTTATGATTATCGATACTCTACATATCAGTACCAAACAGAAAAAAGAAAATGGAAAAAATACGCTAGAATTGTTTTTAGACTGGCGTGAACATTAACACTTACAGCCTCAAAGACAAGATCATGTGTGATGAATACTTTATATACATACATATACAAATACACACACACATACTTTATATATATATACACACACATAAATATATACATATATATGCATGTGTATAAATAGAGATAAATAGATAAATGTATATTTCTGGGGTGTTTATGTGTACATATATGCATGTATGTGTGTGTATATTTGTTGTGTGAATATGAATGCGTGCGTGTATATGTTTCTATATTGCAAGTGCCCGCTCGCGCGTGTGTGTTATTAACGTGACATTTGAGATTTGTTAATATGTATACAAATCAGCATCCATGTATGCATATATCCACATATATATACACACACACAGAATCACAAAAGCATGTAAGTAAAAAGATGCAAGAATGTAACATTCAATATATATTCAGTAGTCGTAAGTATGCGAGCTGGTATATCTCTTGCTACCAAGAAACGGTAAATAAAATTATTGCCAGCAAAAATCACTTATATATATCTATATTGATTTCTAGTTTAAGCACGTCAACAGTTTTTTGAAGAAAGAATAACTAAAGAACATTTAGTCTTCATTTGAAATTGATAATTAGACACGTAGGAAGGAGTAATAGCAACCTCGGCGCAGACCTCTTGATTTCGAATAGCTTAGTGTCGCGCTTAGATTGAACTTATTCTGTCAGGAAGCATAAGATTCTAGTGTTATATTGTTATTTATTTTGCTCCTTTACTGGAGTTCATATTGGTTTCCACATTCAATGCTTCTTGACTAATGGAAGGAAAGGAAAGAAAAACGTATCAGTCCAGTTAGACCAGTCGCCCAAACTAGTTCAGCCAGCCAAGTTTGAACTGCCACCCAAGTTAGTCCAACTGCCTACGCTTTATAGAATATATTCCTATCTATTAAGAGACACATGTTTTAAACAAATACAACGGTAACAGCTACACTGTAATAAATTAATTCAACGCGTGTGTGGTTAATGATTAATTAGAAGATTGCTCGACAATTTTCTTCATTTAATACAGTTTTTCATTTATTATTTAAAATTATATTACATCAAAATTAACAAAAATGAATAAAATATATAAACGTTTCATGGCGCATAAAATATATTAAAGCATAACATAAAATTACACACACACACGCACTCTCTTACTCACTCACACACACACACATGTTTATGGCTTTTGTAATTAGTTTTCTGCCTTTGCCAACGTAATTAAAATTATATTCTTTCTCACAAAGTCTACGAAAATTGATGGATGTGTTCTCACTACCTAATAATATATTTCATCTACCCATATATTAAAATTTTCACTCGAGTACCAATAAAGCAGTTCACATTTTATATGCTTATAATTGTCCGTTCCTTTACCACAGTAATATTGTTTCTCCTTAGGCAAATGATATTGGCTGAGAGTAACAGTCGATTGTGGAGGCACGTGGCTCAGTGGTTAGGGTGTCAGCACCATGATCGTAAGAGTGTGGTTTCGATTCCTGGACCAGGCGACGCGTTGTGTACTTGAGCAAAACACTTCATTTCACGTTGCTCCAGTCCACTCAGCCGGCAAAAATGAGTAACGCTGCGATGGACCGGCGTCCCGTCCGGCTGGGGAAGACATACGCCATTGAAACCGGGAAACCGGGCCCATGAGCCTGGTTAGGCTTTAAAAGGGCGCAACAAAACAATAGTTGATTAAATTTACCCCAGAACTTCATTAGAAATTTGTTTTAACAAACCCGGGGGGAATGAAAAGGAAAGGAAAATTTAACTTTGGTGGTAGTTTTACTCAAAACGTGGGAGACGGAGCAAATACCAAACAGTATTGTGTTTGGGACTGACTATTCTGCAAGTTCACTTCACTTTTTAAGCAGATATTGTGGTGGTTACTTAGCAGAGTCGATAGAGAGTTGGATAGAATGCTTTGTCGTAATCGTTTCAATTCTCCGTCACTGGGTTCAAACCCCACCGAAGCCGACTTAGTGTCTTTCGATTCTGAAAGGTAAAGTAACAGGGATGGATACATATATATATATATATATATATTTCCGCCTACCAAATCGACTCACAGGACTTTGGTCGGTCCGAGGTTATAGCAGAAGACTCTTGCGCAAGGTGTCTCGCAGTGGAACTGAACTCGGAATCATGTGGTTGGGAAGCACTCCTGTACCTATATATATATATATACAAATAAAACATGTATACATAAATAAATACGCACGTACATTCATGTAGGTAGATACATACATGCATGCACATATACATGTATATGCTTACGCTACTGTGAGTGTGTGCATGTGTGTGTGTGTGTGTGTGTGTGTGTGTGTGTGTGTTATAGGCATATACTTGCGTGAATTAGTGCGCGTGCCATTTGTATTCGACAATTTGATATAAACTGTATTACTGGAGTTTACATACGAACAGGATTAAAGAAAAGTTGGAAGGATTAAATAAAGACACCCACGTGCACGCACACACACGCGCACACGCAAACGCACGCACACATAGGCATGAAAATGCACGTATGTATATGTATTCATAGCAACCCACACAAATACACTGATTGATATTCCTCTATTATATGTTGCACGAAATTTGTAGTCGGTGACATTTAAGATTATGCGTCGGTAGAAACACATGCGCTCATACTTATAATGTATCTCTCTCTCTCTCTTTCTCCCTCTCACTCGCTCTCACGCGCGAGTGCACACACATACACACGCGCGCGCACACACACATATTTAGATATATCCGTGTACAAATATCTACCTAGATCTCCCATGTCACGCGAATACCACACGATACCACTCATGCTAAAACTGATGTGCATATGCATGCGCACACGCACACACACACAAACGCACACGCGCGCGCGCGCGTACGCACGAACATAGATGTAGTACGCGCACATGCTCACATACACATACACATACACACGCACACACGCACACAGAGAAACACTCACAGACACACACGCACAGACACATCAACATAGATTACTCACGCACACACGCTCCGCCCCACATATGCACACGCACAACACGCACACACAGACACACACAGACGCACGAGCACACACGCACACAAAGACACACACATACACATACTACATACACACACGCACAGAGATACATACGCACATTACATGACCAAACACACACACACAACACGCACGCACAGGCACACACACACACATGCACGCACACACACGTATACACACGCACACACATACTACACACACGCACACAGACACATATGCACATATTACACGCCCAAACACAGCCACAAGCACACGCACACACACATGCATGCACATACGC
>NC_068995.1:51610782-51611403 GCF_001194135.2 Octopus bimaculoides | reverse complement strand
CTACAAGTGTTGCGTGACATAGCTGACATTTTGTTTTTCTCGTGACAACGTCTTCAGTTTTCTAATCTGTTCAATGCAATCAACCGTCGTGAAAGAAAAAAAAATGATGTGATTAGTTAAAAACTGGATTTTATTTATTTCCACTTATACAGGGTGGGGAAAAGAGGTGGGACGTATTTGAAATGGCTATTACTCAGCACCAGAGGGAGGGACATATGTCCGAAAGGTACCATTTGGCCCGTGGTGTCTTAGCATTTGTTTTTCTTTTCAGCATTTGCTTTTCTTTTATGGCGCGGTGGACGAGAGAGCATCGTGTGTTTGCCTAGGACAGTTACGTGAAGAATAATGGGTGTGTCACACTAGTTCAGCCTGAGATTCGACGCTACTTCAACAGTCACTGAGATCAGGCAATTGCCACCCGTAACACAATCTTACGTAGCGTGAATGCACTTCGTACACGAGGTACAGTAATGAATAGGAGACCGTTGGGACGCTACGAACAGTACGGACCCCGGAATACCTTCAGAAATGCATCAATAAAAACGGATACCACATGGTGGATGTTGTTTTCTACACTTCATTTTGACAAATGCTAATTCAATAGAAACACATTGAATAAAA
>NC_068995.1:51605951-51608616 GCF_001194135.2 Octopus bimaculoides | reverse complement strand
AGTTAAGTCAATCTTAACTGCCACATGGTGATTGGTGGATAACATGGAAAGATGTGGTCAGTTAATAATTGGATTGTATTTGTATTTATTTGACTAACAACATTATCTGATGTATATAACACTATCCGTTGTGTGTCTATGCCAGTATAAGTACGTATGCGTTTATGCGTGTTTATATGACAAAGTGATAGATAGATAGATAGATAGATAGATAGATAGACAGACAGACAGACAGACAGATAAATAGACAGATAGATAGATAGATACAGAAATAGATAGATATATACGCGTTTACGCGTGTAAATATGTATATGTGCATGCGCGTATATATGTATGTATGTATGTATGCATGTGTGTACGTATATACAGCACATACGTGTGTCTATATGTATACAATTCATCTATATAACACCCCACAAATATGTTCTGATTTTCATTGTCCAAACGCTAACCTATTTTTGACTTCTATGATACAGCGCTCGTCTATTTTTCATTTGTATTCTATCTTGTAATGTACTCTCTAAGGTTTCTTTGCGTTACTGTTCATTCTCTTACAATGCCTCAAGCAAAGCTTCCCTTCGGTACCAACAAACATCCATTAACATCAGTAGCACGCTAGGTAGGACTGAAGGTAATAAAAACAAATGAATCAACCAACGACTAGCTTTTCTTTTTTGTTCCATAGGAATTCAGAAAGAATACATTAACGTATTTTAAGTTGAGAAGAAGAAAAAAAGGGAAAGGTAAAAAGGTAAAAAAAATACAGCTTATTGTGTTTAATGTATCATGAGTTCTGTATTGGTAATGCTTGGAGTTACATCTCAATAAAAATACCGAATAAAAACAGAGGGATATATAGAAACAGGACCCGAATTAAAAATAAGTTCAACAAGAGCAAAGAAGATGGAGCGAAAATAGCGCGAAATATAGTCATACACAAGAATAAATACCATTGTTATTCCTGAGAATTACTGAGAATTTAAGAGTTCATACTGAGAGTGAAGCGAGCGGTAGACATTGAACGGTATGAAAGGAAGTTTGGTTGCGTGGTTTCGAAGAATGCAGTATAGCATCGTGGTTATTCTCCACTGTGTGAAACCTAGAAACAGCATCTTCTACCATTACCTGGTATCTGCGCGTTTGTGCCTGCACGCACGTGTGTTTGTGTGCACGCGTGTGTGTCTGTGTCTGTGTGTGTGTGTGTGTGTGTGTGTGTGTGTGTGTGTGTGTGCGTGCGTGCGTGTGTGTCAGTGAGTGAATGTATTATATATATATGAAGGACCGTGGCTTAGTACTTAGGTTATTTGACTCACGATCGATAGATCATGGGTTCGGCTCCTGAACTGGGCGGAGCGTTGTGTCCTTGAGTTAAACACTTTATTTTCATGTTGTTCCAGTCCACTGCTCCGCAAACAGGAAAACATGTGACGAAGTAACCTTCCAATGAGGAAGAATGTTAGCTTGCTCGTCTAACCAGCAGATTGGTGTTATTCGAATGTTAAAACAATGCGAAGCGCATTGTGACCGGTGGTGTATAACAACATCCGATAGTCTGGTCGAATCAGTGATATTATATATATATATATGGTGACCATAGCTGGAAGCAATAGTCGAAGCGGCTTAGGACAAGTGTTCTTCGGAGGACCACCATGGTTTCCTGATCTCTTCTTCTAAAAGTTCTCGGAGTACATCCGATCAGCCGCCTGCATTTCATTGCCAAATTAGCAACATGCACATGGATGGATATATATATATAATTGAAACTCAAGGTGCTTAAATCTCGGTTCAGTTGTTGTTGGATGGCCGAACTGGCGTCAATATTCAAAGAGATAAATTGTTGTAGTAGCTATTCCGTTCGAATGTCCAACATTTGACCTTAAATTCCGAGGCTATAGCAAGAGACACTTGCCCAAGGTGCCACGCAGTGAGACTGAACCCGGAACCATCTTGTTGGGAAGCAAGCTTCTTACCACACAGCCACTCCTGCTCCTATACATACATATATTTATAAATATATAAATATATATATATATGCATGTATGTATATATGTATGTATATTGTATGTATGTATATATGTAGATGATTATATACATCAATTCCTCGAGCATTCAAATCTATTTCAAACGTAATTGAGGCACTAACAGCATTGACTACATTCCATTCAGTGTCTGCTCGCCATACCGAATATTTATACTCTATGGTGGCTGGGAGATTTCGTGTTAGTCTGAAGAAGACAGCAGACCATTCAATGGAGGACTATTTTATTTCATTCTAGATTCTGATTGAAGAAGGAAAGGTGTTGGCTATTGGTAAAGAGTCTCCTCTGACATTAGATTCTGTGCGGAAGCGGAAAGCCCATTCACACACACACACACACCCACACACACACACACACACACACACACAAACACAAACACACGTACACACAAACACATACACACTCTTTCTCTCTGCGCCACACACAAGCATTCAAACACATATTGATATATATGTGTTTATCAAATAATATACAAGTGTGTGTGTGTGTATACATATATATGAAAATAAATATATATATGAATATATAAATAATATATATAATATGTATAAATGCATATCGGTATATATGTGTGCGTTCCTGTATGTATGTGCGAATATTATATTGCTATGTATATATATATATAT
>NC_068995.1:51605007-51605572 GCF_001194135.2 Octopus bimaculoides | reverse complement strand
AACCACAACAACACGGACATACATATCGCCCCCACACACACACACACCCGCATTAACAGAAGATTGCTAAGCGCACAAGTATATTCATATACATATATATGAGCTGCGATATATCAGTGGCCTTTGCAACGACTTCAGTGGCTTAGAAAAACCTCAAAAGATTGCGATTGGTGCTTGTGCTAAATGGTACAGAACTTGATCTTTAATATCTGCTTATTCTGAACGGACTTGTCAATGTTGTGGAAGGCGATGTGGGGGAATGTATGCATGTGTGGACGGGTGTGTATAAGGCGCATGCATGTGTGCGTGTGTGTGGGGCTGTGTTGGAGACTATAACTCTGACATACACATTTACAAACTCGAACATACGAAAAGCACTCATACGCTAGCATGTGGATATATATATGTGTGTATGTGAGTGTGCGTATGTGTATGTGAATGTTTATGTATGTATATATAAGTGTACAAACGTAATAGAAACATATACGTATGTAAATTCATATCCATGTACACACACACGTATATGTATGTATATATATATATATATATATATATATATATATAT
>NC_068995.1:51602065-51602692 GCF_001194135.2 Octopus bimaculoides | reverse complement strand
TGTGTGTGTGTGTGTGTGTGTGTGTGTGTGTGTATGCATATGTATGTATGTATGTAATGTGTATTCTGCGTGCATAACGAGAAATTAAACGAGACGTGTACGTATATATGTGTGTTTCTCTGTGTGAGTGTGTGAGTGTGTGTGCATGTGTAGAAATGGGGTTGAGAAAAGCAGATGGAGAGAGAGTGAGAGTGAGAAAGAGAGAGTTAGAGAGGGTGTGAGAGAGAGTTAGAGAGAGAAGGGAAAGAGCCTGACAGGGTTATAAATAAGTATCTCTATTTCGTGATGGCTCGCTTTGCTGGTCATCGTTAGGTTATTGCTATTTATTATGGCGAGGCTACTTGCGTAGAACGGTGAGCGTTGAAGATATTGGAAACGAAGGAGGGGTGTGGGGAGAACGACAGCCAATGATTTGGGCAATGAAAGAGAAATTTGGGAATAGCAGAATAAAGGAATAGACTATCGGAATTACTAAAGAACTGAAGGATTGATGTGGATACTGAAAACGGTTTCGTCGTAACGTAGCTAAAGTGGTGCGTAAGCGCGTGTGCGTTTACGCGCGCGTGTCCGTATAAGTTTCTATCTATCTATCTATCTATCTATCTATCTATCTCTGCGTGTATGTGT
>NC_068995.1:51596639-51601577 GCF_001194135.2 Octopus bimaculoides | reverse complement strand
CTCTCTCTCTCTCTCTCTCTCTCTCTCTCTCTCTCCTTGCGTGCGTGCATATATATATATAGTTCACATGTATACATTTGTATATTTATATGTAATCTTCATAGCAGAGACACAAATTAACAGCTAATTTAGCTATTTCTCCCGTAGATTGAAAAAATGATGACCAGCCTTAATCGATTTCCGAGCTCTACTGGTGTCTCATCCGAAGTGTCTTCATCAATTTGACCAATCCCAGAGGAGCAAGCAGTCAATGTGTATATGTATGTATATATTTATACATTTGTTTATTTGTGTAGTAGCATCTATACATATATTTGCATACAGATGAATACATGCGCATATAAGTCTTCATACAGAGATATGAATATGAAGAGCGTAGGCTCGAAACGTAAAAGACTTTCTCACTTCCCGAGCGTTAAACTAATACATCTGTTTGCTGTTTACACACCCGTCTTCGTCTTTTGTTGTTGTTTGTTTTTTTTTTTTTGTAAATTTTCATTTTATATATATATATATATATATATATATATATATATATATATAGTCAATTCAAACATGAACAAGCAAGAAAAAAAATACAAGGAAAAACAACAACGCGAGGGTGTGGAATAAGTACAGTGTTACAGGACGCTCTGGAAAGGAAAGAAAAGAGAGAGGATCTCTCGTTTCGAGCGGAGCTCTTCATCAGAAATATAGAAAAAGTCCAAAGGGAAGACGGAGAAAGAAATGTTTGAGAGCGGTCGGGTTCATTTTTAGTATTCTCTTTTGTGAGAGCAGTCGAGTTTACTTCAGATATTCTCATTTTAAAAATCATCTCCGGCTAATCGTTGAGAAGACGTTGGCGTTGCCTCGGCGGAGGTTTGCGCTCTCTGAGTGCTCTTCTTAACACTTGGTTTTTTGGAGTGAGTGGTTAGTGTTGAACTTTTTGTTTGTGGGTGAGTGGAATTGTTTTGGGGTTAATTCGTTGCACTGATTAAGACAGTTGCTGATGGATCTCTTAATATAATGATGTTCATCGTTGTTTAAGTTCAATAATGATGGCCAAAATCACTGATGTATGACGCGTGTGTCTTGGAAATATATAGAGCGTATCTTTAAATAACAATATTTATTACTCCCGTTGTCCAAGACACATAGTAACACCGATTCGGTGGGGGTTTTTAGTACATTGTTCTTATATAGATAATTACACTTAAAATTGATAAATATATATAACAGCTTAGGTTCCAAATCCCCACTGGTTTTCAATTCCTTGTCGAAAATTTTGACTCGTAATAATCGATCAATAATTCTCTATGTCTTTTTAAATAGCTAAAATAGTCGTCGACGCTGTAATTGCTTTAGTTTCACCATACAGTCTCAGATCAAATCTCGCCAGACAGAGTAAACACGGAAGTATATATATTCATATATAGAGAGAGTTGGAGAGGAAGGCAGTGAGTGAGTGAGAGAGAGAGAGAGACTGACAGACAGACAGAGAAAACGGTAGACATAGGTAGATAGGTAAGTAGTTAATTGATAGACAGCTAGATATATATAGTTAGCTAGATATATATTTAAATATATAAAACTGTAAGTAGATACATAGCGAATTTTCTTCTCGACTTGTTTCATCCAAGATATACAATCTCCAGTACTGTTTTGCTTCACTTAAAATTGCATTCTTTCGTTTCATTTGTTAGTGTCGAATTTCATAAATCTATTCTGATACTTCTATAAATATCAGACTTTGCATGTTGCAAAACTTTCCATCTGAGTGCTTTTGACAATCCGCTGGTCAAGGAGACGTCAAAAATTGTTCAGTGAGATTAAATATATTTCGAAGAAATTCCAAGAGTCCGTTTTGGGTGACATTAAATAGTAAAATAGGAGATTACTTCAAATAATCAAAACAATGTCTGTAACCCGTAGTGGTAAGCTTGTTTGAATTATGTTTATATTAATTAAACAATCACAAGGAGCATTTACAATTAAAAATAGATTTGTCTGTGATCCTTTTAAGCTTCAAAGAATGAAAAATTGAAAATAATCAATGTAACCGTATGAAGAATAATCTGAGCTTTCGCACTTACGATGCCAACGCTGGGTATGTTTCGGTTTTATGATGCCTCTTCAGCGAAGCATAGCTTTTATATTTGTTTGTCAGGAAAAATAGAGAAACCCAATGTTTCGATCTATGGCCCTCGGTCGGAATGTGTTTAAATCTCGACCCACAGAAGTGAAATGAGAGAGGTTTATTTCGTAGAAACATAAAAACAGATGGGGATATTATTTCAGTGAATGAGTAATGTGGAGGGAAAACAAGTTATAGTGTGTGAAAGAGATGGCCAGACATGTATTTCATATGCGAAGACGCACAGATATATACAAAATCTTACAATTGCAAAGGACAACATTAAAAAGCACCAAAAGCAGATATATGATAAAGGAAGAAGAAGCGAAGTGATGAAATTAGGATTAGTGGGGAGTGTTTATATATTGAATGACGAGTTCCGAGTTGGAAAATAAGCCGTTGTTCTCTAAACTGGCGGGTTACATTCGAATCATACTGTTGGTGAACACCAAAGACATTGAGATGATGAAGAAAGACCAGGAGTACTTAAGTAGCAATGCACAGATTTTAGCGCCGTTATTTCGGTAGACGAAATAATATTCCTGGAATCAAATATCCAGACAGTGATAGGCCTCTCCGCATACAAAAGTATTACAGTACCACTAATTGGTTACGCGTCTGTACACGGCATTACAGTGACGACAGGAAATCTGATCTATAAACAAGACATTACAGTGATGGCTAGAAGTCTCATCTTATACAAGGAATTGCTCTGTTCTCACCCACCCACAAGCCATTGCATTGATTGCTGTATATTATACTAATTGAATCATAACTGACGAGGTTGGGATCTAAGATATTAGCCCTGTTGAAGATGAAGGAATAGTTATTGCATGGAGAGTGTGAGAGATGGATTTTCTTGTTTGCGTGCTGTTGAAGATAAAAGAATTCTTAACTAAAAGGCCTGGTAGGATTTGTTACGCTTGAAGAAGATGAGAAGAAGTTCAGTGAACGTGAGAGTAGTAATGAGTCGGAGCGTAGAAGACAGTAGTTGGAAAGGAGAGAATAGTTGAGCAGTTAAGTGTTTTATTGAATGTGAGTGAAGAGAGAAAGCGGTTTACGAGTGGACCGGTGAGGGAAATAAGGGCTGTGGTGAGAGCTATAATTTGAAAGGTGGTGAGAATCAGTCTCTGCTTCAGAGGAGACGACGCTACAGGAATGGGGAGAAGGAGCAGGGAGTGAAATATTTAAGACGGACATGACATTCAGGAAGAGGGGAATATTTGATAATCTCAACGCCAGGATGTAACTTATATGATCCACCTCTGGTCAGAAATATAAAAGACAACAACGACATCAACGAGACAACATGACAACTAATAAAAGATATCAAAACATATGGCAAAAAAAAATACAGAACAATGGTTCCTAATTTTGGTACCAGCAGTAACAGTAGAGGAATGGTTAGTCGATTACGTTGACCTCAGCAGTTAACTGGTACTTATTTTACCGACACCAAAAGGATAAAACGCAAAGTCGAGCTCGATGGTATTCGAACTCAGAACGTAAAGAGCCGGAAAGATTTCTGCTCCGAAATTTTGTTCGACGTGCTAAAAATTCTGTCAGATTGCTGGTCGCCTGAACAAGGTAATAATTGCTAACTAGAACTATGGAGAAATAGAATAGCAAATATACCTAATTAGGTATAATTATGACTAGAAATATTATTTACATAGATTTTAGTCATATTTTATAGACTGTCGTATTTCTGAAATTGCTAATAATAATAATTACGTATTTTATTGTATTTCCATGGATTTCAAGCAATGTTATGTATACAATACAATGACATACAATTATCTAAAACAATAAAACTCTAACAACAGACACACCCTAACTTGTTTCTTTAATTATAGATGAATACGTATATATTTTTTCACGTGAATTTTATGAATAAAATTTGCTTTACAACAATTGATTATCAATATTCTTGTTTTAATTTTATAATTATTAATATTATTATTAATAAATTATTAACTTGGTTTCTGCATTCCTACATTCATGTGTACGTTTATACATGTGCGCTTTAGATTCCACATTCGAGTTACCTCTATTTCCAGGTCTTTGTATTTTGAAAGGTTCTCCGTTGTCACCTGCTGGTATTGATACATCTATTACAAAGCATTTTATTATTATCATCACCATCATCATCATCATCATCATCATCATCATCATCATTATTATTATTATTATTATTATTATTATTATTATTATTATTATTATTATTATTAATAATAATAACAATATTCAGGCGCGAGCTGGCAGAATTGTTATCGCGCTGGATGAAATGCCTCGCAGTCGGTATTTCGCCGGTCGCTACGCTCTGAGTTCAAATTCCACAGACGTCGACTTTTCCTTTCATCCTTTCGGGGTCGGTAAATTAAGAACCAGTTGAGTACTGGGGTCGATGTAATCGACTATCCCCCTCCCCCAAATTTCATGCTTCCTGCCTATAATAGAAAGGATTATTATTATTAGTAGTAGTAGTAATAGTGCAATCATATACTTTGACTAATTTTCTTCGTTCATTTCTTTTTCTGACTTTTACAGTCAACATAAAACGGAATGGAGAAAGTGGATGGTACTTTGTGAGTTTTTGGAGAATTGAAATACAAATTATATTGATTAATGTATACTTGTTTTAATACTCTTGCTGTTTGTTTGTTGTTTTCTTGATACGTTAATAAAACAACAAAAATGCATAAATCAACAAAACCAAAAAATCTTAGAAAATCAGCAACAACAGAAATTCTAAATGCGATCGTTAACTCAAACAAGTGCAAATATCAAAAAGTAATAAAAAATTCTTTTTCTGCTTTACATGT
>NC_068995.1:51593578-51595187 GCF_001194135.2 Octopus bimaculoides | reverse complement strand
ATATATACGATAGGCTTCTTTTAGTTTCCGCCTAACAGATTCCTTAACGGTTTGGACGGCCCAGTGCTATAGTAGAAGACAGTCAACCAAGATACCATGCAGAGGGACCGAAAACGGAACCAAGTCATTGAGAAGCAAGCTTTATATCACCCTGCCGACCCAGTGACTATAAAATAACGATTTGTAGTAACCCTCAACTGGCGTGAGGTGATAGGCTGTGTATGTCACTGAAAACGAAGTACATCACAATTATTACAGCTAGCAAAACACGATGTAGGAGAGAGAGAGAGAGAGAGAGAGAGACAGACAGACAGACAGAAAAAAGAGGGAATGCAAATTGCGAGAAACAGTTGGTAGGAGAGTAGATGTGATGGAGAAAGATAGAGATATCTGGTATCTTTCGTAGAATAAAGCTGAATATCATATCAACCAATTTGTGTGAGACAATAAACAACCATCAACCCGCAAAACTATTCGAAAGACAAAAAGATGCAAATGAAATTATTGACAACGACATTAATATAACCCGAATATATAATCATATAATATTTATAAACATATGATACATTAAATAAATATATAATATATACACGTATGTGTGTTTGTGCGTGCGTGTGTTGGATATGTGAAAAGTAGAATACAGATATATTACTATATACAACGGTAGATATATCATAATAGATAATACTATTTTCCTTGTTATAGGTTGGCACGAAGCCCTTTCCTCTGCATTTAGATAATTTATTTATGTTAGTATATTTGCCGTTATTATGATATCGTTGTTCTTCATATACTCAAGTACCACACACTCACCGTACATAAACACATACATATAAATATATACATACATACGTACATATATATATATGTGTGTATATATGCATTTAGAGTGACGTGACATACATAGCCACTCATACGCATGTGTATGTGTTGTGGTAGATAAATTAGTTTTCTTTTGTATGTCGTTCGTGTCATGCATGTATCACCCTGACGCAGCATATAACTGTATTGTAACTGGAAAATCCATAAAATTAGATTACTGCTCGACGCCCCTGAGTGTCTCCTTATTGTCGACTACTTCACATACGCACGTATTAATGAGGTATTCTTCTTTATATACTTTGTTATATAGGTATCTGTGTGTGTGTATGCGTTTGTGTATGTGTATAAGTGTGTGTATATGTGTGTGTGTATGTACACGTACATGGGCACAAAACCAACAAAACAGCATTTATATATATATGCACACACCGACAGACACATGCAAACACAAACAAACACACACACACACACACACACTCATATATATATATATATTTCGTTTTTGCATTTGGTTTTCAAGATTCTTTATGTGAATTCGTGTGTTGAAGGATATTTTATTGTGTCTGAGGAGGAGACTCTTTTAGTGCCTTATTAATTTAACACACTCACCGGTCTGATTTCCATTCATTTACTTATTTATCTTTTTTACTAAAATTTCCGTTGCGACTTGCAACTTTTCAATAGTCGTTGATTATATCCGTTAACGGAATTGCGTTTTTTCTTTATTCTTTTGTATGCATGCATGTGCGTTAGTGTGCGTGCGCATATACATGTATATGTACATATA
>NC_068995.1:51592188-51592915 GCF_001194135.2 Octopus bimaculoides | reverse complement strand
CACACATAAATATATATGAATGCATATCTATTGAGATATATACATATGTATAGGTATATGTGTGTGTCGGGGCTATATACATGTGTGTGTGTGTTTGCAGGCGTATATACACACGCTCTCACAGACATACACAAAACACACACACACACACACAACTACATACATACATACATACATACATACATACATACATACATACATACATACATACATACATACGTTCATTCATATATACCAGCGATCAGAGATCACAGATCAATCGACTTTGCTACAACTGTAGCAAAGAAATACCAATTTATTCACTTAATAAGTTGAGGTGGAAATTTCACGGCCGATTTATCGAAATGATTGGTTGAACAGTTGACAGATGTGATTATAACACGTCCATACTTTTAATACGTCTTGTGAACGTCGACAGCGTGGAAGATCAGTAAGTTAACAAAAGAAAAGTACCAAAGATGTAATTGGAATATTGAATAAAGTATTTAAACTTCGATAAGAACATCAATAAAAACAAGTACAAGAAGCAAAGCAACAACAAAAATAACAATACTAATAATAATGGTAATAATAACAAAATTAATTGTAATAATACGGATAAAAATAACGGTTACAAATTTTGCACAGTGAAATGAAAGACAATTATACAAACACACACATATATATATACACGCACTCACACACACACACACATATATATGTACATATATATATATATATATATATA
>NC_068995.1:51586520-51587554 GCF_001194135.2 Octopus bimaculoides | reverse complement strand
TGTGTGTGTGTGTGTGTGTGTGTGTGTGTCTGTGCGTCTGTGTCTGTATACGAGGGAGTACCCAAAAGAAACCGGAATTTCGCAATATTATTTTATTCATTTAGTCTTTTGTACTCACTCCTTTATCGCCTTGAAAGTATTCCCCAACTGAAGCAATGTATGGGTTCAGGCGCGTTTTCCACTGTTCCAAGGAGTCCTGGAACTCTTGTAAAGTGACGCCTCCGTCATTTCTTTCTTCACCTCGTCCACATCTGCAAATTCCGTGGCACCGGCTTTCATCACCACTGATGACCTTCGAAAAAATGGTCCGTATCAACTACCAGCTGTTCCTTCAGTTCAAGACACGTATTTAATCGTGACTGCTTTTGATTTTCTGTTAACAAGCGAGGCATAAATTTTGCTACAACAGTTTTCATTCACAATTCCTCGCTCAAAGTTTGTTGGAAGAAGCTCCAGGATACACCAGTCATATCAACAAGTTCGTCAATTGTTTGTTGGCGGTCCTCTAAGAACCGTTCATGAATGTTCATGATGTTTTCATTCGTTCGGGAGATCGATAGTCGTCCTGAACGAGGTTGCTCTTCAAGCGAAAGGTGACCATTCCTAAAGCGTGGAAACAACTCGTAAACTCGTGTTATGGTCATGGCAGCGTCTTTGTAAGTTGTTTGAAGTAAGACAACAAAAAACAGAATTTCACGGAAGCACGCTGTTCCTTCGTTTCAGCCATTGCAAAATTCGACGAACAAGAGAGAAGCACTGGAAAGCAAAGACACACCACGTGACAGCACGACCTCCGATGAAGCCAGTCGGCAGACTTTTGCCTGAGGGCCGCTTAAAGTGGCTTCTAGCGGCGGAAACTTGAACTACAACGGGTTTGCCTCACAGAGCACGTTTCCTGTTACTTTTGGGACCCCCTCGTAATACACAGAGTCACGTAACCCCCTCGTTCAGTGATATGCACATGCATGCAAAATCGGAAATATACACACACATATATGCAGAGTACATTACGTCCGCATTTACGTATATATATA
>NC_068995.1:51584850-51585468 GCF_001194135.2 Octopus bimaculoides | reverse complement strand
GTGTGTGTGTGTGTGCGTGTGTGTGTGTGTGTGTTTTAAGTTCTTTACTGTTTTATCCTTCGGTACTTAAGTACTGAGCTTATTCAATGTATACGTCATAGTCGCGTTTTCATTCGGAGATGCGGAGTCTCAGTGCCGCTTATTGTTGTTGTTGTTGTTGGTGGTGGTGGTGGTCGTGGTGGTGGTGGTGGTGCTGCTGCTGGTGGTGCTGGTGTTGGCGATGGCCCTATACGCAAACACACACACAAAGTCACAAACACACATTCACGTACATATTGTGTGTACTTTCATATATGTACAAACTTACGTATGTGTGTCCATATATATACACATGTACACCTATATGAATGCATGTAGATATACATATATATGTGTGTGTGTGTGTGTGTGCGTGCATGTGTATATATATGTATATATATATATGTGTGTATCTATATATATATATATACAGAAATATATATATTTATATGTATTTATGGAGATATATACATTTACACACATACAATGTATATATTTATGTATATATATACATACACATATATTACATATACACACATATACAATGTATATATGTATATATATATATATATATATATATATATATATATATATATATAT
>NC_068995.1:51580985-51583817 GCF_001194135.2 Octopus bimaculoides | reverse complement strand
GAGGAGGAGGAGGAGGAGGAGGAGGTGGTAGTGGTGGTGCTTTTGGTAGTGGCGTTGCTGTTGTTGGTTTTATTGAGTATGTTATTCATGTGACTGTCATTGATGATGTTGTTCATGTTAATTGTTGTTGTGTTGTCCCACCTCAAAATACCATCCGATCCTACTAACATATGTTCTAAGGAGTCCCGCCAGAAGATTTGAAGTTTCATCACTGGATGCAGATTACCAGGAGTAATCCCACTTCACGCCGGAATTCTTCCTTGTTTTTAACAACATTTATTAGGAAAATGATTGCCATCTAAGTCCTGGGTGGCTTTAAACTGCATTCGGTAGTGGGTCCTAGTTCATGACTTCCAAGGCTTTGAATAGTGCGGAATTACATCTTAGCCTCTATTCTTCTCAGATCTACTCTCTTCCGTTGTCAGGGTTCCAGCTAAAGGTTAAATAGCATGTAACCACTGGAAACAGAGCACGTTACTGAACTGGGCAGGATCAACCAGTTCAGTGAGTGAATACTGTTATAATTTGCAATTGTGGTTTGCGCAAATGAGTTATTTCAGCTAGCGGAAGGCAAGGTCAATGTGATTAGAACCCAGGCCAGACGTTCTTGCCTCGTCGCTCGAGGGGGATGTCTGATGTGGAAGACTTACATACGTGCAGGTAAGTCGCCCGACCTGGATGGGTGGATGGGTGGGTGGATGGATGGATGAATGGATGGGATGGGTGGATGGATGAATGGATGGATGGAAGATTGATTTTTCTATCTATTTCGTGTGTGAATTCAATTAATTGAAATTTAGGGGCTTCACTATGTGAAGTATTTTAGCTCCCATTTGAGAATCCATCATAGCGTGGTTTCACTATTTATAGATTTTAGTGAGCAAGTGTTTCGAGATGGGTGTAGCTTACTGACAGCGTGGAAGTCAGTAATACTATCACTTTTAGTGCAATCGATAAAATAACCACGGAGAGAACAGAGAATTTAATTGCAGAACATAGGTAATTAACGGTTAGATTATTATCGTCATAAAATGTGTCGACCGCTATTTTGCTTTCTTGCTTATCCCGCCCAGTTCATTCCCCGGTGTATCTTTGTACGAAAACCAGTCTATACTGCAATTGCTAGTTGTCTGAACCAGATTGTCTTGCCAAGACTATTCCCATTCAGACACTCCATCGATAAATGCAAAACTTTGAAAACATCCGTGTGTAGCAGCAGTCATAGAACAGAAATTGCCGCTGCTACTGCTGCTGTTAATTTTGTTGTTATTGTTGTTGTTTCATCGTCGTCGTTGTATTTTTACCATTCTGTTTGGGTTTTATCACGCTAAAGATCATCACTCACGGCATCGAAACTACCTTTCCTTTTTTACCTCCTTTTCCTATGGTCCAACTCCCCAAGGCTGTGAACTGTGCCTCCACATGGCTCGTATTTTATTCGGTAGAAATATAAAAGAATTAGTGTTAAAAGCAAATGTAGTGATCATTGGGGACAAAGACACACACACACACATTTTGATCTGAAATCGTGAGTTTAAACAAAATCAATTACAGTTTGGAAGACATATATCAGCCATTGCAAACTATACTAAGTCTGAAACGGAGTTAAAATTTTCGTCGCACGATCTGCGACCTGGTCATTCATATGATTACGGAGCATCTCAATCCGATCTTATCATTGTAGTCTTACCATTGACCAGTTCGCAGTGCGTGCGACGAAAATTTTGACCCATGGTAACTGATAAAAAAATATGTAATTGAACTGAACCGTCTCTTTGTGTATTTGAATGGCTGTTTTCCCTTACAGATCTTAATATGGTTTTTATTGTGAATTAAGTACCCAGAGCTTCTATACATCTGTCACTTTGCTTTCATTTGCAGCTGGGATTTCTTTCTTTCTATCAAGAAACAGAACAATACGATGCGATATTCAGCCCTACTTCCAAGTCGCCAAGACAACCAGTCAACGAGAGACCATCTCCACGATTGCTTCGACTAGAAGAAGTAACAGCTAAACATTCTCGTAAATTACTGCTTGCTGTCATATAAAAGTATAAAAGAACTCGTTTTGTTAATGTAATCGTAACTACATTATTTCTTAAAGAGAGAAAAAAAATAGCAATAGCATAGAGGTAGCTAGGTTGCAACGAGTTGATGATATGTTTCCTGGATCATGTCCGACCTCGGGCTAAACAAAAGCAACAACAACAAAAACAGAAATAACTACGACTACTAATACTACCAGTACAACAATCACCAAGACAAACTATGTAAAACAAAAAGAGAAAACAAAACGGAAAAAAAAATGCAATACGTAAAACACGAAAATTATGTTGAGATTCATTGAATTTATAGAATTGTATAGAAAGAGAGAAACTGCAATTTGTTCTCTATTGACCAATGATTGGTTTCTGATTGCGAAACCTTTTCATTCTGGATCCAGTTTGATCAATAAATTATTATCCATTGCTATTCCTTCTTCTTCTTCTTCTTCTTCTTTGCTTTTTCTTCTTGTTTTCCTTTTGTTTATTATTTGTTTTCCCTGTGGCTTTGAATTTCTTGTTGCTAGGATTCCTTTGTTGCGATGAATAAGTTTCCGCCATCGTGCAATCTACATTGACTGCCAACATTAAGAGAGAATATACTTTTTACAAAGACTGAAATGTTCGTTAAACATACGCATGTTTGTTAATATACATACATATATATATATATATATTAACATATATGTATATGTTTAACGAACATTTCAATGTATACATATAATATATATATATATATACATATATATATATATATATATATGTATGTATATATATATATATATATATA
>NC_068995.1:51577571-51580950 GCF_001194135.2 Octopus bimaculoides | reverse complement strand
CTGAACACTATTCAATTTTTTTTCTCCGTGTTTTTCTCCTTGTCTCCGTATTCTTTCTGTTGAAGAGCGTAGCTCGAAACGTCAAAGACTTTCCGTATTCCCGAGCGTCATACTAATATATACTTTTGTTATTTACACCACCTGTCCTCGTCTGTTGTTATTTTTTGTATATTCTCCCATATATATATATATATATATATATATATAAGGGGCATTACTACCGAATAATAATGCCACACACTGGACTTCTCAAGTGTGTTTCCGTCAGTTTTGACAGTTTCCGTCAACTAAATCCACTCACAAGACTTTGGTTGACCTGGGGTTATAGCAGAAGAAACTTACCCAAGTTGCCACGCTGTACGACTGAATCAGGAACCATGTGATTGAGAAGCAACCTGCACCTAAAAAAACTTCTTTACAACCACGTGAGGACTCGAACTCGCAATCTTCTAATTCGAAGTCAGACGTCTGATCCACTAGGCCACAAGCGTCTTTGTATGTCTGCAAGATCTAGGCTGGAGAGGCTGGGGTTGAAAAACACCACCGCCACCAGCACACCACCAACAACAACAACAGTGTCATATGATGGTTTATGCATATTTGTGCATATGTGAAAAATTAATCAATAAAAAAAATATGCGAAAAATGTATCTTCTAGAAATCTCTATTCGTCACCGAACAAAATTTCAGTTCCAGACAACAGAACATACTGCCAATATCTCTTAGGAAATGTCGGCCAACTTCAAATAACTGAAAATTATTTCAGAATCATTTATCTTCAATTAATTCGGAATATAATTTTCTAAACCGACAGACATAAATTTTGTTTTCATACACATGGCATAGCTGACCCTGCAGCTATGACCTTAGTCTCTCATTTTGGACAACACAACAATTAGATGCCTCGTATACTCGCCACATCTTTATACTTACCACCACCATCATCATCATCATCATCATCGACTTTGTCGTAGTAATCATATCATCCTCTTAATTATCATCAACGTTTATCTTTGAATATATATATATATATATATATATATATATATATATATATATATATATATACTAGCAGCTAAACCCGGTTTCACCCGGTCTGTTTGGATGATGTGGCTGTGACCGTTTTCGGTTAGGCATAATCTATAACAGCGTTTCTCAACCTTTTCATTTCGGGTCCCCTGTTTCGATTGGAGCCTCTAGCTGTATGAAGATTTCATCACCCCGCGCGTCAGAAAATGGCTTCAGGAGTTGTGAAGAAAGAATTTGTACGTAGTCTGTTCCTGAGAGCTATTCTATTGGACGTCTGTAGCTGGTAGTGCACTAGTTAATTTAAGGAAGAGAGTAATGATTCTGTCGACTATAAACTCTGAGTTACGCTGGCTCAAGCTGCACTCTCTCAAACTGCTTTCTCTCTCAAGCTGCATTCTCTCAAACTGCGCGGGCTCAAGCTGCGTTGACTCAAAGAATGATGACTTGAGCTGCGCTGGCTTCCATGTAGGAAGCGTGTTAAGGTTTACAGACCAATATAATGATCTAGGGATCTTTTTGTGGCACGAAAATAATAAAGTAGCGACAGTAACTGACGACAGAATGGCAATCTAGTGGTGTCACCGAAGATTGTAAAACATGTGACACTGATACCCGATAAAATGAGGTTTTAGCAATATCATGTCTTCAAGCTGTTTTAATCTAGTTAATGAGTGGTGCCGTTCTAGTTTATTATGCACCAAAATACCTGCTTCTGTATCTGTAGAAACGGGCGCCTGCGGACCAATCAGAGACTCTTGGTATATATTGGAATGACTTGAGGGAATCCCAGAAGATCGTGCGATTACTTAGATGTTTCCTTATTGGCTCGTTGCCAACTCGGAATATTTGTTGATTTGTTAATCAAACTGAGAAACTTCAGATATCTTCGTACTTTGTTCCATGATATCTAATAGCAACTCTTTAAATTCGAATGCATAAAATACTGAAGATAAGAACTAAAGTACAAAAAGTCAAAATATGTCAGAATATGCTGTGTCTTTCATCAGAGTTTCTAAAAATAAACCTGCAAACTTACCGGTATAGAATCTCACTTTTAATTTCCTACCTCCCCCACTGTCCATTAACTTAATACTCTAAGGAGTTTATTATGTTTTAGATAACGTTTCCCCTTCTCTCTAAATATATATATATATATCTCAAGGTGTAAAAAAAGAAATACTGCTAAAATGAAGAACACCTCTGAATTCTCAGTTTCATTTACATTAAAAACTAATGAAGCCCACGAGATACGATTACGGATGTGTCTGATCTTTAAATCAGTTATCTAAAGAAATAAGATATCATTCTTTCAGTAAAAATATAAATGCAAACAAAAACAAAACAAACAAACTTAGACATCCAAAGAAAGAGCCACGAAAGTATGTATTCCCGGAGGCTAGCAATCCCAATATCGTTTCGTGTACATGACTCATTTCCTCTGAAAGCTATAACACATGCATCAAATGTTTCGGTTACCTGTGGAAAACTGATAGATATCAAACGGAAACGAAATTAAATTGCTTCTTCTAAAATATAAATGAATTTGAGATATAAAATAAATAAAGACAGTTTGGCGTTTTACGAGTTTAACTAGCAATTATTTGGTAATTTCGAGTTAATGGTAACCGATGTTTTGTTTATAATATTCGTTTCAGTCAATGAACTGTGACAATGCTGGAGCACTGCTTTGGCAGATTTTAGTGGGACAAATCGACCCTAGTACTTAAGATTTGTACTTATTTTATTGGTATCTTCTATTGTAACGAACCGCTAAGTTACAGGTGCGTAAACAGACTAACTTAAAGTCTTTAAGAACATAAACCCCCGTCATATCCGTTATTGCCTAACATTTTCAGCTGTCACCATTAGTTCTGAAACTGCTACAATTTCGAAAGGCATTGCGCTAGACCACGGCATTTCTGAAAAATCTACATCTTTATTTTCCCTTAATCGTTGCATTACATCAGCTTTTACTTATCACTAAATCAACCGTTAATTACATAATCTTCTCCTAAGCTGTCTTTATACCATAAATGATATATTCGTGCACACGATTCCGCTCTCGTTTTCACCAATCTTTAAAAACTGCATGATTTCACATTCTGAATGAGATGTGAGAAGATGTGAGAATTATATGGTTTCTTTTAACGCCTTTCCCAATTTGGTTATTCATTCATATTAACTGCAAATATTTTCACTAATGTATGGACAATATATAAGTAGATAATCGTAGGTGCAAAACACTTATGCTATACTTAGGCGATGGTAATTTTCTTTTCAATTTGAATGTAATCAATAACGACATTTAGGAAAAACAAATTGATGAAGCGTGTGTGTGTATATATATATA
>NC_068995.1:51576246-51577156 GCF_001194135.2 Octopus bimaculoides | reverse complement strand
ATATATATATATATATATATATATATATATATATACAGGGTGATTGAAAAGTAACTCCCTATTTTTAAATACTTATAATTTATTTATTACTTAATCATTTTAAAAATAATTATTTATTGATTATTTATTAATCATTTATAGATTTTTTACAAAGAAATGGATATGAGAGGAAGGATTTTAGTATGGGGTTTTATTTAAAATTTGAGTCGCCCAGGAATTGCATCAGCTGAGAATCACCAGAAAGTCTTGTGGGATGGAATGAGACATAAGTTCTTCCAACGTCTTTGATTTGGTACAGTAGACTTGTTATTTTAACCAACCCAAAGAAAAAGTCACGTGAAAACTGACCACGCAGAGGCAGTGTGTGCAGTAATACTACTGGATATTTTGGCCATCATTGCCCAAGCAATGGTTTCGGAACTACTGGCTACTACTTTCAGCATCTCTTGCAATTTCAGAGGTTAAATATAGCTTTGTATTAATGCCCTGATTTCTGAATACATTTATCACTGAAATACTTCTACATATTTTTCTTTCCTTGCAGTGTATATACATTTTTTGGAGGACCCTGTATATGTATATGTCTATATGTGTGTGTAGCTGCTTGTGTGAATGTGTGTGTGTGCGCGTGTGTGTATACATACACATACATACAATTCATTCAAACTGAATTTTTATCTCGAGTTTCGCTCATTTCTCATTCATTCAACCTACTTCCACGTTTGTGTGCATATATACATACACACACACATAAATACATACACACATACATTCACACACATACACACAGATGTGTGTATATATATGTATACACATATAGGTATATATATATATATATATATACATATATATATATATATATATCTGTTTCTCAGCTTGTATTTATATATATGTGTATATGCATGTATGT
>NC_068995.1:51573645-51574416 GCF_001194135.2 Octopus bimaculoides | reverse complement strand
TATATATATATATATATATATATATATATATATATACACACACACATAAACGTGGGAACACGCGCGCGCACACACACACACACACATATATATATATGTACAAGCATCCATTTATATATATTTATATATATATATTTACGCATGTATGTGTGTGTGTGTATTTGTATATCTATATGTATCTGCGCAATATATATATGCACAGATAAATGAATGCACGCTTGTATGCATTTGCGTACATAGACTCCATACCTACGCATGCATCTACGTGCGTATGTATGCAGGCGCTGTACGTATGTATGCCATACATGAATGACAGCCCAGGGTAACATTCCTTTACACGCACTTTGAATTAAAGACTTAAACTTGCATTTACTCTGTCGTTATCAGTCAATAACGAAACTACGTAGATTTATTTCGTTCAGTTTATATTATTGAAAGCCGATCGGGTTAGGGGTGAAGAATCATTGATATGGTGTAGTTTGGCATGGCATGGCATGGAGAAAAAAATCTGTAGAATTCCAGATAAACATTCTTTAACAGTGTTAGGTTTCATTCTCCTGTAAGTTATGCGTTTGAATTAATCCGTCCCTACACCTCACAGAGATCCATTGCGTCCGGTCCGATTGCACATACGAACAGGGAAGACGGGGTGGTTTTGGGGTTGTTGTTGTTGTTGTTGTTGTTGTTGTTGTTGCTTTTTTTGTTCTTATCTTTTCCGTGTTTTTGCAACCTCAGTAATATGTTGGAACGAAAAAGCATTTACGCTATGTT
>NC_068995.1:51570883-51573263 GCF_001194135.2 Octopus bimaculoides | reverse complement strand
GAAGAAGAAGAAGAAGAAGAAGAAGAAGAAGAAGAAGAAGAAGACGAACAAGAAGAAGAAGAAGAAGAGCAACAACAATAACAACAGTGGGGGCAACCACAGCAATGTTAGTAACGACAAGAAGATATATATATATATATATATATATATATATATATACATACATAATAGTTTTTAAATAAACGACATCATAGATGCGGTATGACATAGATATAAAAGTGCTTTTGTATCTGATTAAACGAAGCCAATATATTGGATACAAAATATTACCGATTCATTAGAATATTGATTAAAATATAGCCGCACGCCAATAAATGTTTTAAAGCTGAAAGAAAAGGTTGACATGATCGATTATATAGACAAAACTCGACACTAATCGTTATAGAAAACTTTACGTATAGTTAAGCAATGGGTATTTTTTCCGTTCTGAGTTCAAATCCGAACGAGGTAAAAGTGTTCCATTTTTCCGGGACTACAAACAATTATCAGTGTGGTAACGAGGTTTCGTGTATTTTCACCAGAAGTTTATAATGCTGTGCCTTTGCTAAACACTAAGAGTACTAGAGGCGGCGATATGGTGTTCAATAGACGGACAATAGAGTAACAGTTAACTGTAGATTGCAGAATAAAATGATTTGCTTCTGTTTTGTTTCGGTTCTAATCGTAAGACATCAAATCTTGATATCGTTAGTTATGCGTTTCGTCCACGTGGGATCGATAAAGGTATATCAGCACCGTGAAGAGCTTATTTCATTAATTTTTCTTGGCAATAAACTATTTAGATGTTTAGGTTTGTAGAATGAGTGGAGATGATGGCGAAACCGTTTCAACGATCTTTACTTTTTATGTTCATATCTCACTCAGGTTGACTTTGTCTTTCCCCCTTCTGAGGTCCATAAAATAAAGTAGCAGTGAAATTTTGATGTTGATAAAAATCTACTTAAACATTATCGCCAAATTTAAGGCATTGCACCAGTTAGAAGCTACGGCCAGGAATGAAAAAACGGCCATCTTGTTTTCTTGACTGACGTAGGGTTCTCCTGTATATGAGGTAAAAAAACTACGAATGTCCCGATATTGAACTCGTGGTTTGTCACCTTGCCAGCATTGTAAAGGAACGTGATGAATGTGGAGGTAACATGCAGCAACCTTGCATCGGGTGGAGTCTGAACGGACTCTAACTCCCGAGGGGTTTTGAAGATAACAACGCTACTCTTAGTTGTATTCCATTATAGGAACTAAAAGGGATTTTTGTTTTGTTTTTGTTTTTTGTTTTTTTCTAAGAGGTCAAATGACTTTTGGTTCATGAGTTATTTTCACTTACCCTCTTTTCCTTGCAGATATGATAGGTGGGGTACTGGGAAGGGTGTGATGGCATTACTTTGATTTTATGTGTGTATGTTTGTGTGTGTGAGTATACACACACATACATAGAAGCATATATAGATGCAGATATTTATACACACACACACACACACATATATATATATGCATGTGTGGGTGTGTGTACATACGCACATATATAGAAGTATATATAAATACAAATATATACATACATATATATATTTGCGTGTCTACGTGTGTGTGTGTGTGTGTGTGTGTGTGTGTGTGTGTGTGTGTGTGTGTGTGTGTGTGTGTGTGTGTGTGTGTGTGTGTGTGTGCGTATCTGTGTGCGTACGTGCGCTGAGTTTCTCTTACTTCACATGACGATAGTTTAATGTAATCACCACTTAATGGTTCTGTAAATTTTGTTTGTTTGTTTGGTGTTTCTTATGGATGAAAATAAATAAAAAATATCAACCGAAGCCTTCTGCTGATAGTTATCATTAACCATGTAACGACAGTTGGAATTGATTATGAGATACGAGAATATCGTTCTTGGTTTTATTAATGAGGCGGATGGAATAAAAAGCTAAAGCTACAAAAAAAATGATAATAATAATAAAAATAATAAAGATTTAGAAACATCACAACGTAGTGCTAACAGATCTTTCCAAGAGCTTCGTTTTAAAATATCATAAGTTCAAAGAGTTAAAGAAGAGAAACTATAAATTCCAGGTCGTATGATCTAGAATGTTACAAAGCTGGGAAATTAGCATTTCGAAGCACTATCTATGTACCGTTAATAAACTGCCAACTGCAACATTAGCATCATATACAGCGTGATCGGCGGCAGCGATAGCAACAACAGCAAGAATTACGATGAAATAATAACAACGAGAACGATATCGGTAACATGAGGGTTGCAAAAAAATCCAAACGTTAAAAGATGTAAGAGTTCTAGGACTATTTAAATGGTAAAAGACTTTAATGTTTAGAAAGAGGGAGACGGAGAATGAGAGAGAGAGAGAGAGAGAGAGAGAGAGAGAGAGAGAGAGAG
>NC_068995.1:51570636-51570873 GCF_001194135.2 Octopus bimaculoides | reverse complement strand
GAGGAGGTGAAATATTGAAGGAAGGTGATAAAAAGAGGTAAGAAGAAAGTGAGAGAGAAAACCAGAACTACAAGAAGAGAAAGAATGGAAAAGTAAAAACGGAATAAAGATAGATAGATAGATAGATAGATAGATAGATAGATAGATAGATAGATAGATAGATAGATAGATAGATAGATAGATAGATAGATAGACACATACATACATACATACATACATACATACATACATACATAC
>NC_068995.1:51559575-51570626 GCF_001194135.2 Octopus bimaculoides | reverse complement strand
TACATACATACATACATAGACTTAGAAAGAAATAACGGATAGATAGATGCATACATTCATACATCGATAGATAGATAGATAGATAGATAGATAGATAGACAGATAGATAGATAGATAGATAGATAGATAGATAGATAGATAGATAGATAGATAGATAGATAGATAGACAGATAAAGAACCAGCAAGTGTACTCTGTGGTGTTTGTGTATGTGTGTTCTTACAGAAGAATGACGATAATGAGAGACAGCGAAAGGGGGGAAAAAAAAAAGGTCCAGAAAGACACAGAAAGAGAATCTGAACGGATCCTTTTATGGGAAGCCATAGATGCTCTGTGTATGTGCATCTTTAAAGTATTTCGTGCTTTTGCAGTTTCATGAGAAAATAACCTCCATTAAACTACAATAAAAACAAAATATATAAGAATAAATACTTGAAAATCTTGAGATGGTGAAAAACAAAATCTATGCTTTTCGGGTAATTATAAATTTTATTTATTTATTTTCTAAAAAATTTTTCGTGAAGTAAGTATAAAAATAAATCTTTTTGATTTGTGAAAAAAAAAATTGGCAAATTTTATGTACAGAAAATAAGATTACAGCCTTCAGAAATCCAGAGCAAAATGTGTTAATGATGATGTGGCCATGATTACGCTTCAAATTCTACATTTTTTTTGTATTTACTTTTGTACAGATAGATTTTTTTTAATGTATCTATTTGCGGACTGGAGCAAAATCATCCGAATGGTAATGAGATGATAGTAACATTAAAGATTTCATATGTTGTCACAAGGTCGATACTTTTAGGTGGAGCGGGCAAATCAATTACATCGACCCCAGAACTTGACTGCTACTTTATTTTATCGGTACACTTAGGACGAAAGGCAAAGTTTACTTTGGCGAGATTTGAACTCAGAAAGTGATAAACCAGAAGAAATACCGCTATGCATTTTCTCCGACGTGCTTACGCTTCGGTCAGGTCACCACCCACCTCATCGTGTCAAATTATGGCATGACATCAGCAGTTTTAGGAAAGGAGGTAAGTTGATTACATTGATCCTATCGCTCAATTGGCAATTATTTTATCGACCCTGAAAGATAAATTCGACCTCAGTGAAATTTCAACGCAGATCGTAAATAGCCGGAAGAAATGTTGCTACGCATTTCGTCCGAGGTCCTAAAGCTTCTGCGACCTCGCTGCCATATTATGGACTCAACTTTTGGCAAAGGATGTAAGGCGATGTTGACACGGCGTGATTCGAACTCAGAAGGCATTTTGTTCGACGCTGTAACGATTCTAAAAAGGGGGATAAAATAAATTTGCTGTATAAAGCCGGAAACATGCAACACTAAAAAGAAACAACTGTTGTTGTTGTTGTTGTTGGTGGTGGTGGTGTTATTTAGCCCCTGGTCAGTACCAAACAGGAATAAATTCAGGTACAATGCATCCATGCTCCACCTAGCTTTATCTTTCAGGATTTGGTGTATTCTGGACTACCTTATCAAAACGGTAGAATATAGGGAGATTTGACTGCTATTTCTAGAAGGTCCTGTGACAACGAAGAAGGAACATCATAAAAGATACAGCTGGCCTTATATGCTATTCTTCAGTGATATATATATGAATGTATGAATGCATGTATGTATGTATGTATGTATGTATGTAATGTATGTATGCATGTATGTGTATGTATTTGTGCATATATATACATATATAGAAACATAATATAGATACATGTGAATATACACATATGTATGTATGTAAGTGTATGTGCGTATGTTCGTGTATGTGTGTGCACGCGTGTATGTATGTATGTATGTATGTTCCAGAGCTTCACAGAAATCAGAGCAAGCAGATATGGGGCAATATCAAGCCATATAGCTGGCAGAAGTAACTGGTTGGCAGGGGTTACAACTTTCACCTGTTTACAGATTCCTTCAAATACAAACACACACACACACACACACACACACATGTATATATATACCCCCTTTTTTTCTTGCTTTGCTTTCTGCGAAGCTCTGCTAGATTATCTCAAGTTTTATTTTGTTATTATTATTACGATCAGAGCTTTAGACACGTAGCCCACACCATAACAAAGGTTTCATGTTCACATTAAAATTAATGTTTGTACGAGTAATTAATGGAACCAACCACTTGAAAACCATCTCCTCCATATATTTCACTTGCTTTCTTTTAGTTTTCCTATCATGTTGCCTGCTACTGAAGCCAAATATACACGGGAAATGACTTACACTTCTCTTTTCCATCTTCTATATAAATTTGCTATACAGAAAACGATGCGCGGCTTCGAATTTTATTGCTGCCTTTGCTGTTCTGGCACAGTCACCAACTCGGAATTTAATTTAGCAGACTTATATATACATAACATAAGCCTCACCAGATGTGGTTGTACTGTTTAAAATTTTTAAGACACTGTATTTCTTGGAGTAGTTTATTCATGTGTATATGTGAATATATTGTTTATATATATACATATGCACGTGTGTATATATATATATATGTATGTATGTATGTGTGCCTGTATGTGTATATATATGTATGCATGTATACATGTGGAGGCACAATGGCCCAGTGGTTAGGGCAGCGGACTCGCGGTCGGAGGATCGCGGTTTCGATTCCCAGACCTGGCGTTCTGAGTGTTTATTGAACGAAAACACCTAAAGCTCCACGAGGCTCCGGCATGGGGATGGTGGCGAACCCTGCTGTACTCTTTCACCACAACTTTCTCTCACTCTTTCTTCCTGTTTCTGTTGTGCCTGTAATTCAAAGGGTCAGCCTTGTCACACTGTGTCACGCTGAATATCCCCCGAGAACTACGTTAAGGGTACACGTGTCTGTGGAGTGCTCAGCCACTTGCACGTTAATTTCACGAGCAGGCTGTTCCGTTGATCGGACCAACTGGAACCCTCGACGTCGTAAGCGACGGAGTGCTAACAACAACAACATAAGCTATGATATCAAGAAATTGAACTCCTATGGAAAGGTTTTGAAATTGAAGCCAAAGGAAAGAGGTAAAGAGAAAATGATTAAGGGAATCAGGTAAAGGACGAAAGAAAGGAAGGAAGAGAGAGAAAGAGAGAGAGGGGGGGAATGTTTAGAGGAAAGTATAATACATGTCGGAAGCTTGTGGGTTGAAGCCAATGAAATATCTGGTGGGATGAACAATAGGTATGGACACAAAGGAAGAATAATGCGCGCGCACACACACACACACACACACACACACACACACACACACAAATACATATATTCACACACATGCGTGTGCATGTATATATATATATATATATAAATATATATAATATATATATGTGTGCGTATGTGTATGTATGTATATATTAAATATATGTGTGTGTATGTATATACATATATATGTATGCATATGTCTATATATATATATATATATATATATATATACATACACACAAACACACACGTATATATTATGTTGTATGGATGTAAGTATGATGTGTACAGCCTCGCTATACGTATAAATGTCTATAAATTGGTGTACATTACACATGCGAATAATTTTATCGAATATCATACCACGCACACCTACACATAAGCACCTACGTACATATGCACCTACACGCCGTATTTGCATGCAAATACACATAGACACACACATACACACACACACCTACATAATCTGTGTGTCTGAATATATGGATGTTAGTATGTATTATTTTAATTAGCTAATCTTTATAATGTACAGATGATTCTCAGCATACCTAAGTCTTCGTCAACCGTGCACTGTTATCTCAATAAATGTGTTCCGGAAAATGTGTGCAGATACACAGTCGTGTGTATAAGTAGATACCGTTATATGCGTGTATGCGTCTGTGTGTGAATCGTTGTTTCTGCGTATGCTCGTGTGGGTGTTATATTCAAAAGAACAGTATTTGATGGAAATTCATTTAGAAATTCGGCTATATTTCGGATTCCTCATTTACTGAGAAATTGAGATATTTATGCATTTCTCCAGCAATTCCTAAGCATTATTAAAGCGAAAGGTTATTTAAAATGTGATAATGGGGACTTTGTGAAGATGAAAGAGGAAGCAATACCACAATACTACATCAATTGGTACCACTTACATCGATTAATACACACAAGCACATACACACCCATATCACATCTTTCTTTCTGTCTCTCTAAACATGTATATGTGTGTGCGTGTGTGTTTACATATATATATATATATATCAAATTTACAGATAACAGAAGACAAAGACAGGTGAAGGAGCAAGCAAATGTATTAGATTAACGTTCTGGAAAAATTGAAGAAACTTTGACGTTTCGAGCCTACGCTGTTCAACAGAAAGGATTGAGAGAAAGTATACGTACATACATGTGTGTGTGTGTGTGTGTGTGTGTGTGTGTGTGTGTGTGTGTGTGTGTGCGTGTGTGCGCGCGTGTGCGTGCGCGCGTGTGTGTTTATGTGCATACATATATATATTTAGAGAGAGAGACAGTGAATGTGAGAGAGAATGAGAGAAAGAAAAATAGAGATAGATAGATAGATAGATATAAATATATACACACACAATACACATACGCGAGTCTGTATGATCTATCAAAAAATATTTTTCTTCTCATTTTTCTACGAGTTTCATACAACTAGTTCAGAACACAAGGGATCCCGAATCCATTACCAAAAAATTTTAATCTTCATGATTTCATTTTCTAGGTGAAATCATTTTGGATAGTAAAAAGATAACAAAAAACGCCAACGCGACTTCTTCCAGAAGACGAGAACGTACTAATGTGTATTCAGATCAGCAAGTGGGTGTATACAATCTGACGCACTCACACATACACAAACATATGTATGTGCATATGTGTTAAAAATGTGTTTAAGCGCATCTGTATACATATATTTTAGATAAGAGCGCGTTAATGTATATGTGGGTGCACTTATGTAGGTGGAGAAAGATAGTTTATTGCTGAGAGGAAGAAAGAAAAGTTACAGAAATATAAAATGAATCTTTTTCTTTAGTAAAGTGAAAACCATAAATGATAATTTTTTTTCAAATATTCACAAAAATCTCTTAATTTGTCGGTGTAGCTCACAATAAAATGCTTTATTGTCAAAGATGAAACGATAATTAGAATACAATTGGTGGGACAATATCGCATAATTATAGTCAATATCGGAATCTAAGTGGATGTAGATAGGTAATACATGGTATGAATGGCTCACTGACAAGACAGGGGGATAGATTGTCGTATGGTCAGTTTTACTGGCCTTGCATGTAGGTCAAATGATGACGTGGCTGCATGGTTAAGGTGCTCTTTTCCCAAGACGTGGCACTGAATCTGATCCCATTTCATGGTACTTTCGACAAGTACTTTGTTTCATGCCATCGGGTTGGCCAACGCATTGTGAGTGGAACTTGATAGACGCAAGTGGGGCGATACAAACCTGTCGTAAATGCAAACCTCATACAAAATTTACACACCGTTTCTTATTTCTTTATTTCCCACAAGGGACTAAACATAGAGGGGACAAACAAGGACAGATAAACGTATGGCCAAAGCTTGCAAACATCCTGTTCTTTTTACGTATCGAGAGCCAAACTATTCAATGTTCCATTTCCTCTTTTAAAACAGGAGGGTGTGATGTTTATGGAATTTGGTTGCTATGTCTAGCAGGACGAATGACCACATACAACTACGCACTTCTGCCCTACTGCACTGTGGCTACTGCCTTGATCAGGTGATTAGTGAGCTAAATTAAGCAACCGGATTTTGATTTAATAAGGTGACTCAAACGTCACACACCAATGGTCAATATCAATAAGGGCGGATGAACAAGGAACAAAAGAACTGTAATTAAATAACTTCCATTATCCATTGATATATATAACCAGCAACAATTATCTGGATATATAACGACCAATAGATCACATCTTGATGGATACTGTACACACACACACACACACACACACACACACACATATATATATATATATATATATATATATATATATATATATATATATGGGTGCGTCTGTGTACAAGTGTATCTCTTTATATACATATACTTATATATATATATGTATGTATGTATGTATGTATATATATATATATATATATATATATATATATATATATATATATATATATATATATACACACACAGAGGGAGAGAGAGCGCGCGAACGAGAGAAAGATAGGCTGACAAACAGATAAGTATGTGTGTGTGTATGTATGTATGTATGTATGTAGGTAGGTATGTAGGTAGGTAGGTAGGTAGGTAGGTAGGTAGGTAGGTATATGGAGATCAAGGTCTATGATTGGCTATGTTTCCAATGATACGATAGTGACACTTTGGTCAATTGTTCATTTCAACAATGACTGATAATTAACAAGCATATAAATATCACTGAATTACTTTTTCTACATGTATGTAATACGTATATATACGTATATATACACGTGTGTTCGTTTGTGTGTTTACTTCTATGCGTGTCCGTGTGTGCTATGTTACAAAATGACTACGATCCAGTTTAATCTTTCTTATTAGGGTGTTCGTATTCCAGTATAAGACCCTTGCAGTTTGGAACAATGAAATTCTTAAACTCCGACCTTGTTACAATGGCCATACGAGTACAACACTTTCTCATAGAATGACCATGTACTTACAACAAGTAGCGATTGCAATACACACCGGCAGACATAAACGATTACTATTTAATAATTGATGTTGTTTAGGATTCTCTCCCAAAATAAAGAGCTAAGTATTGATGCAATACTCATATCACAATATAAAGCTGAAACACCATAGACACATCAGAAAGAGGATGAGCATGTGTCTCAAGAGGTGCCATGGAAAAAGTGTAACTGTAAAAATGCAGAATTATCGGATTAATGGGCATTCAAAAAGGTATGTATGTATAGAAATGTATGAATGAAGTCTTTAATGTTTAAGATTCAAATGATGTGGCAGAATCGTTAGCACACTGGACAAAATGCTTAGCGATATTTCGCCCACCTTTACGGTTTGAGTTCAAATTCCACCGAGGTCGACTTTGCCTTTCAGCCTCTTGGGGTCGATGAAATAAGTACCAGTGGAGCACTGGGGTCGATGTAATCGACTAGCCTTCTCCCACAAATTTTAGGTTTTGTGCCTTTAGCAGAACGGTATTAATACTGCTTCTGTCGTTCATAATTGTTTGTAATAAGCCCACTGGCTATTTGCGGTACCAGTGCCTGTCAAGGAACTGTGATATCGCTACTACCTTCAGCCCCGAGGGCCTACCACTGATAAGGCCTGAAAAGGCCGAAATTACGTGATCTGATACGATCATAAAGAGACGGTGCAATGACGATGGGTAATGATTTATCTCCTCGCTAGCGATATAAACAAGAATGCTGATATGCACCGCAAGGCAACATGGGAATTTTTCTGATGGTAACTATTGCAGTGTTTTGTATTCCGGGACAAGAGCCACGATTAAATTAGGATAAATATCGCCTTTGGGGATTCATAGTGTGTGTGTATGTGTGTGTAATAGATAGACAGATAAACAGGCAGACAGACTAATACGCAGACAGTAGATAAATAGATAGATAGATAGATAGATAGATAGATAGATAGATAGATAGATAGATAGATAGATAGATAGAGATCACATGCCGTTTAATTTGTCTGTCAGTTGTCTAAAAATAACCGTTTCTACATCATGTTGCTGGGATACAGAGGAATTGGGAGACGCTTCATGGCTGACAAAGTATTGAATAAATAAATGAAATCTACGACACATTGAAATGATCGAATGTGTCATTCGATCATTAATGTCTGCTATTGAACTTATTCTCTTAATATTTCGATATGTAAAGCTACTTGCTTTCTCCTCCACTCTTTTCTTCTTTCCTTCTTCTCTAATTTCCTACCTCATATTTTCTTTCTTTCTTTATTGATTTGCTCATTAATTTACTCCAGTGTCGTCTTCCTTCATCCTTTCTACATCTCGAACCGGCAATCATCATCATCATCAACATTATCATCATGATCCTCAAGTATTTACAAGTGTGTGTGTGTATGTTTGTATGTGAGTATTTATATATATATATATATATGCGTTTTCGCTGATGATGTTTGGCACCTTGTATTTCCATGTTATATCCCTAATTTGATACAACTTGTTCAAACGTTGCTGAATTGTTTATTCCTTATTTTCAGACAAAACATATAATCTTGATTTGTTTATTCAACAGCAGCAAGTAATATGCCTTGAAAGGCCGCTACTTGGCATTAGTCACTCGAAGTTGCGCATTTCTACAGCATGATATTGCCTCAGCACGCAGTGACAATGCGACCAAGCACATTGGTCAGAATAGATGAGGTTGTAAACGGGTGTCAAGAGTTTTTGCCACTAAATCAACTAACAGACAATAGAATATGATGGTCATATTTTCATGAATAAATACTAATTACAAGTAATTAGTCTGAACTATTAATTAACCTTTGACTCGGCGTGGCATATATTTTATTTCGCATCGGCCGGATGTAGAACGTGAATCAAGGACTGCGATTTTTCTTTTTTTTTTTTTCTTGTTTTTAATTTAGCCGATCCAAGAAAATTACATGTTGCTTTTCGGTGCACGTGACACATAGTGCGAACAATGCAGAAAGAGATGTCCTCATATTCGACCTAGCCAGTAATGTTTCATGTTTTATTTTCTTAATGGCACTATGCTTTAATTATTGTCAGTTTTATCGTACTTACCGTGACTGTATATGTACATTCAACTGTCCAATTTGTCCATTTATATATATTGTATAACCTCTTTCACCGTTCCCTATGACTTTGTGTAACTTCTCCGTCCTACTACATGCGTTTTCTCTGTAAATACCCTGATTAAGGTTCCTCCGTATTCTCTCTAACTCTTCGAAAAAGATTATTATTTCTATTATTTCTTTTATTGTTATTCTTCTTCTTCTTCTTATTATTATTATTGTTGTTGTTGTTGTTGTTGTTGTTGTTATAAAGCGGCGAGCTGGCAGAATCGTTAACACGCCGGGCGAAATACTTAGCGGCATATCGTCCGTCTTTACGTTCTGTATAGGCAATTGCGCCGCGTTGAACTTTGACTTTTATCCTTCCGGGGTCGATAAAACAAGTACCAGTTAGTTATCGACTCATCCCTGGCCTTGAAATCATTATTGCTCTTATTATTATTATTATTATTATTATTATTATTATTATTATTATTATTATTATTATTATTATTATCATTGTTACTATTCTTGTTTACTAATATTATCCGTCTTAAGATGTCTTGCTTGGCCGCTGCGCATATAAAATTTTTTGAAAGATAAGATGTTGCCGCTAGCAGTTTTGCTTCCAGCAATTTCGCTGAAGTAAATACATGTCGTGAAGATATTGAAGAAACAAGAATCTTTTTTTTTTTTTTCTGTTTCTGGAAGAATACGAAGAATGCGACGCCATCGTTTTTAAAAGAATGGTAATATATTTATTAACTCACATGAAAATATGCAATCACATAATACATTTTTCACAAATACATATATACACACATATATATCCATGTAAGTGGGTGGGTGTGCATCCATGTTTGCATGTATGCATGTAGGTGGGTATCCTTTTACTTGTTTCAGTCATTTTGACTGCGGCCATGCTGGAGCACCGTCGATAGTCGAGCAATTCGACCCCAGGACTTATTCTTTGGAAGCGTAGTACTTATTCTATCGGTCTCTTTTACCGAACCGACCGCTAAGTTACGAGGACGTAAACACACCAGCATCGGTTGTCAGGCGATGTTGAGGGGACACACACACACAAACATACGCACACACACACACACGCACACACATATATATATATATACATATATATACGACGGGCTTCTTTCAGTTTCCGGCTACCAAATCCACACACAAGGCTTTGGTCGCCCCGAGACTATAGTAGAAGACACTTGCCCAAGGTGCCACGGGACTGAACCCGGAACCATGAGGTTCGTAAGCAAGCTACTTACCACATATATACAAACATTCATACATACATGCATACATATGTCTGTATGTGTACTTACATACATACATACACACATACACATACACAAAATTGACTCAGTGCAACATACCAGCTACTGGAAAAGACTGAAAGAATGAAAACTCTTCTCCCTAGAACGAAGACGGGAAAACATGTAGTGATATATATCTGGAAAATCTTGGAAGGCCTTGTACCAAACTTTGGCATTGAAAGTTACGGCAGAACGGGGCACCACTGCATAGGGGCAAAGATCCCAGCATCACCATCAAAATACAGGACCAGATACTTCAACAGTTTGGGTTTCAAGGGCCCACAGCTCTTCAATATCCTTCCAAAATGCCTGAGAGACCTGCATTGTGAGGATGTAGATATCCTCAAAACAAAACTAGATGAGCCTACCTTACGACAGGAAACACAGATGAGGGCAGTAGATCATAAAACTTCCTCATTCACCAGATACAACATATCAGAGGAGGTTTCAAATAATGGTGTAGAAAAACCAACGGTGGGGCCCCAGCATGACCGCAGCTTTAAAGGTGAAACACTTCAAAGAATAAAAGAATAAAAGGCTAAAAGAATATGCATGCAAAATATATTTTGAAGTACACATCGCCAGGTGTATGCATAAAATTTTAAAACATATTTCCATAAAAATATTGAAGTAATTATAAATATTCATACATTTCGATGGAACAGCATAGGGTTCTTTATACATATGACTATATTCTCTCTATATACACCATAAAACAACGCGTGAATAAGCGCGTTTGACGATGTATATTCATAGATATAAATATGTGTGTGTGTGTGTGTGTTTGTGTGGGTGCATGCATTTAAGTGTTTGTGTATGTGTGAGTGTCTATGTATAAGAGAGCGTATTCTTATATGCGATTAGGTGTGTGTGTGTGTATGCGCGCGCGCATCTACACATCTGCCTAGCTATACATGCATATACACACATGCAAAAACTCACACACAAACACACACACTCATATGTACAGATAT
>NC_068995.1:51556438-51558671 GCF_001194135.2 Octopus bimaculoides | reverse complement strand
CATATATATATATATATATATATACACACCGTGACATATTCAAAAAATATTCTATATGCGCCTGTTTTATGTCACATTAATATGTGAGTTCTCTGCCTAACATACCTACATATATACACTCTCACACACACATACACAGATACGCACTCACACACACATACACACACACATGTATATATATATATATATATATATATATATATATATCCTTATGGAGAGAAGAAGGAGGAGTAATCATAGTCGGAGAACTGTTTTCAACTGTTGTTTACTCCTAGGATTAGGTTCGCATTCCATCTAATCTTCTAATCTTACCATCATCAGTCAGTTAATAATTAAATGTTCCTTTGATAAACGCCAGCGAGTAACTCGGTGTAAAAAAACTTTTGTAAACCTAGTTTAATCTACATAAGTTATCCAGTACCGTTAAGTATAGTGTATGTATTATTTATATATGTATGTATATATATGTATGCATATATATATACATAATGTACCTTGTGATGCCATGCTGGGACCAAACACGTGACTCAAGTAATCGGAAGGAATCGGTTGCTCTCTGCAGCCTGAAAGATATTTCATCATCCAGGGAGCCAAAACGGTTGAATGAGCTGCCCATGTAGACAAACTTATCCACCACTTTCAGTATTGTTCCTTGAACCAAGATACCTGGCTCCACATATGGATCTTCTGGTGCAGGCTGGACCATTACAAGAGTCTTGGCAAAGCTAATGCTGAGTCCAAATGCCTTGCAAGAAGTAGAGGTACGATTCAGAAGTATTTGCATGTCAACCACTGTCATCTGCATACAGGATGTCACGAATGAGAGACTGGAAAACTTGAATTGGCTGCAAATCGGCACAGATTGAAAAGGCACCAGAAGATCGATACCTGATATATATTCTCAGAGAGCTCTTTTACTCATGTGAGACGTGGACCTTTTACAAACATTATGTGGAGGTCCTTGAACGCTTCCATCAGAGATGTCTGGGATACATTCTGAATGTTGGCTGGACCTTAAAGACTCTAGACACACAGGTCTTGAGGAAAGCCGGTACCTTGAACATTGAGGCGATGGTGCACAAGTACCGGTTACGTTGGACTAGACACCTTATGAGAATGAAGGATAGCAGGATCCCAAAACAGATGCTATATGGGGAACTTAGTGGAAAGAGACCCCAGCAGAAACCAAGGCTGCGACTTAAGGACTGTGTCAAGTCCTCTTTAAAAGCCTGTGATATGCAGGAGACCGACTGGGAGAGCAATGCTTGTCATCGCCACAGATGGAGGAAGCAGGTTAAAGAGGGGGTCGACACCATTGAAAGAGCACGTATTCTGCATGAAGAACTTAAGCGAGCTGCTCGAAAGCGCACTGCTGGTATAGTGAATGAGGAAAGCTTGGTTTGCAATGTTTGCAGTCGTGTATGCTTGTCAGGAGCAGGGCTCATTAGCCACCAACGGGGCCGCAAATGCAAAATATAAGTTAGTTCTAGACCGCACAATGTTCCTAAAGGTCATACACGCAGACATGTGTGTGTGTATGTAAGCATGTTTCTATGTGTGCATATACATATGTACGTGCACAATTAAAAGAAGTGGCACACACAAATCTAGCCTCCACGTTTCGTACAGTTTCCAATGTAGCACTGTCGCTGCCTGGTCCTGTCGCCACAACTTGTAGTGTTTGAGGCAAGTCTAGGGCATTCGTTTCTGATAATGGTTAATGGTTTCATCTACCCTATTGCAGATGCAACACAGCGAAGTCACTTGCCCATTCTAGCGGGTGAGCTGGCAGAATCGTTAGTGCGGTAGACGAAATACTGCCAAACATTTCCTCCGTCTACACGTACTGAGTTTAAATTCCGCTAATGTCGACTTTACCTTTCATCTTTTCGGGGTCGATAAATTAAGCACCAATCGAGTATTGAGGTCAATGTAATCGACCTTCCCCCAAATTTCAGGTTTTGTGCCTATAATAGAAAGGACTATTATTATTATTTTTATTATTATTATTATTATTATTATTATTATTATTATTACTATTATTATTATTACTATTATTATAAATTTAGTTATAGGTATGTAGTATGTGTTCATACATGTATATAAACAGGTTTTCAAGTATAACGCATGTATTATTCCACCTATATACATACACATGTTTATACATAAATACTTTTGAATGTGTTTGCATATATATATATATATATATATATATATATATATATATATATAT
>NC_068995.1:51553821-51556262 GCF_001194135.2 Octopus bimaculoides | reverse complement strand
TATATTTGTGTGTGTGTATATGTGTTTATAAATATGTACAGTATGCATGTATGTATATATATCTATATATACATATATATATATGTATATATATACATACATTTACATGTATGTGTGTATGGGTTATATATATATATATATATATATAGATAGATAGATAGATAGATGGGTGTGTGCATATTTATCATACACTGTAAAGGTGCTTTCAGGATTGAGTGTTATTAAATATATATATATGCGTGTATAATAATATATATTATATAAGTATATATAGATATGTATATTCACGTACTCATTCGAACACATACATGCATACACGCACACTTACATATCAGGTGATACAAAAAAACTCTAACCCGTAGGCAACGTATCTAGATTTGTGTCGTCACGTGATACACTTTTTGTGAATTCCATTGTTTAACCTTGCAGCAGCATCTTAGCAGGATTGTGTGATTCATCTATATATAGGATAAGAATAATTTGTATGAAATGGAATTATATTAAATTCATAATTTGTATCGAAACGTGAACAGCATTAGCGACATCAGATATTTAAAATAGAAATAATGTGATAAATATTTTATATTTAATAATATAATATTAATAATATACATGGTTTCCCTAGTGATCGCAAATGTTTCGAGGAAGATAATAAATTTCTTCATAAGAGATGTACGATAAGAAAATTTGAATTTGAAATTAAGGAATTATAAAAAAAATGATTCATAAAACTCACATGCCCCCCCCCACATACACACACACACACATGGATGTATGCATATGCATTTCTATGTGTATGTCCATGTATATGCATATATAGCAATATATGTATATGAATATTATTTATGCATATATATGTATAGGCGCAGGAGTGGCTGTGTGTGCATGGGCGGGCGTCTGTGTCTGCATGTGTGTGTATGTATGCATGCATGATTATATGTATGTATGTATGTGTGTGTGTGTGTATGTATGTATGTATGCATATATGTGCGTGTTTCTGTCTGTGTTTGTCCCCCACCACCACTTGGCAACCGGTGTTGGTTTGTTTATATCCTCATACACGAGCGGTTCGGCAAAAGAAAGGCACTGATGGAATAAGTATCACGCTTTAAAATAAGTAATAAGATTGATTTTTCTTTTCGACTGAATCCGTCAGAATCGTACCCCAGCATGGGCGCAGTCTAATGACTAATACAAGTAACAAAATGATAGGAAATAATGTTCTTCCCTCGTTCGGTACCCCAGAAAGAAAAGTACAGAGATGTCGAAATCAGTGGGATTTAAACCTAGATTGTATAGAACTGAAGCAAATATTGATTTCAAATTTTGGCACAACGCTAATTTCAACTGTTGCATATTTAATCAACCCTGCAAGAATGAAAGGTAAAGTCAACCTCGGCAGAATTGGAACTCAGTGCGTAGACAGACGAAATGCCGCTCACCATTTTATCCGGCGTGCTAACGATTCTTTTCTACTCTAGGCACAAGGCCCGACATTTTTGGGGAAAGGGGTCAGTCGATTAGATCGACATCAATACACAACTGGTTCTTAATTTATCGACCCCAAAAGGATGAAAGGCAAAGTCGACCTCGGCGGAATTCGAACTCAGAACGTAGCGGCAGACGAAATACCGCTAAGCATTACGCCCGGTGTGCTAACGATACTGCAACCTCACCGCCTTAACCGAAGTAAATTTTGCAAAGTCTTCTAACCGACATTTTAGAGATTTTAATAAAACGGCGCCTATAAACGTTGGTCTTATTCAAGTGTCTGACGCTTTCTACTTCATCATACTATACAGTAATACAAAATAATGTTTTTATGAGACTTTCATACAATATTGATATCATGCAATTTAATACAATAATACATAATTTATATAATATATAATTCATAATTTTATTTAGTCATAGAACAATAAAATATGTAATTTTGTTTAATTATATGATAATATTATTTATAATTGTATTTGTTAGATAATACGAATGTTTTTCACAGAAAGTTTGTTTATTTTTTTTATCATAATATTAGCGTGTAATAGAAAGGAGCACTTCGTCGGTTACGACGACGAGGGTCCCAGCTGAAACGATCAACGGAACACTTGCTCGTGAAATTAACGTGCAAGTGACTGAGTAATCCACAGACACGTGACTTTTATAAGTAAAAGCGACGTCCATTTCTTAATATTAAACCTGCTCCCCAAAATAATCCTTTTAATAATTTCGAGTTCGTACATATTTACGTATGCATATTAATGTATGCTTACAGACATGCACTCACACACATACACACACACATACACATGTGCGTTTATAGGTACATATACATACATATACATATATACAAATATACGTACGTATATATAAATAAATATATATATATATATATATATATATATAATTTTATTCTTTTATTTGTTTCAGTCACTTGACTGCGGTCA
>NC_068995.1:51551496-51553675 GCF_001194135.2 Octopus bimaculoides | reverse complement strand
AGTCAATGGATTGTCAAAACATTGGGCTAGAAGAATTAATAGATAAATTGGCATGACCGACACTAGATGGTGTAGGAGGTCAGAAAGTTTCAAAATAGATAACGGGAGATGAATAACCATTAAATATACAAAATCGTATGAAGCAAATTGTGCGTACATTTTTTTAAAACTAAATATATCTCTTTTCTTTCTAGTTTCAGTCATTGGACTACGGCTTATCAATGCTTGTGGAAATATAGATGCATTTACACGTATGTAAAAGAATGTTTGTGTGTAGAGATTTACACACAGACGCACACAAACACACACACGCATATACGCACACGCACACACACACACACACACACATACACACACACCCGAATATACACACACATATATATATACATATGTATACTGAATGATAAATAGATAAAGACATTGATTTATAGATCGGTATGTAGGTACAATAAATTGATAGATAAATTGATAGATAGATAAGTAGATAGATAGATAGATAGATACATACATACATAAATACATACATTCATACATAGAAAGATAGAGGTTGATGAATGGATGGATGGATGGATGGATGGATGGCCAGATAGATAAGTAGGTAGATAGATAATTAAGTAAATAAAGATATAGATAAATAAATCGAAAGAGAGATAAGTAGATAGATAGATAGATAGATAGATAGATAGATAGATAGATAAATAAATAAATAGATAGATAGATAGACAGACAGACAGACAAACAGATATATAGATAAATATATATATACATTTCTTTTATTAGCCACACAGGGCTCAGATAGATAGATAAATAGATAGATAGATAGATAGATAGATAGATAGATAGATAGATAGATAGATAGATGCATGCATATGTATACATGTTTACTTAAGCCATTTCCAAATGCCACGCTTAGACCGGCTTAAATATACTTCTGCTCTTTGTTTTGTATTGAGTACTCATTTGGATCGTTAACAGAAATTTACATATGACATACTCCTTGAAATATTTTGTATACATACTAATTTATATTATACATTATTCTATATATATAGCTATATATTATCCATTTTATAAGAAAATCACACACACACACACATAAAATGTATAGCGCAGACACACACAGACACACACACAGTTATTTATATACACTCATATTCTTTATACAGTTTTATATACTTTCTATATAATATATACTGTATACAAAACTAATAATATAATCATATATAATTTATATTGTGAGTTGTATTTTAAATATCTGATGTCGCTAGCGTTGTTCTGTTTTCAAAGAAATCTTTTTTAAAAAATGAAAGAAAGTCTGCATCACGTGATTTAGCCAAGAGAATTTGTAAATTGCCTATTTAGTTTGTTATATATATGTGTGTTTGTGCGTATGTTTTTATGAACATTATTTTTTTCTTTACTTATGTTTAGATATATGCCGTTCTCTTATCTCCACAGCTTAACATACAGTTTGAGAGAGAGAGAGACATATACGTACACATTCTCGCTTGCTGCTAGAGCGAAAAAATCGATATTTTATGTTGAAATGTGAATGCAGACATGGCTGTATGGGTAAGATAATTAGTTTTACAACCTTGTGCTTCCATATTGCATCATACCCACTGAGTGGTATTTTGGGCAAATGTCCACTTCCGTAGTTTGAGGAAGACAAAAAAAAAGATGAAAAACAAAAAAAAAAAGAGAAGGAAGGCTTATGAATGAAATAGAATGAAATAGGGTAGAAGGAATGTTGAATGAATGTGCGAGTTTGTAGATAGATAGATAGATAGATAGATAGATACATACATACATACATACATACATACATACATACATACATACATACATACATATATACATACATAGAGACAGACAGAAGACAGACAGACAAATAGATTGATGGATTGATTGATTGATTGATTGATTGGTTGGTTGATTGATTGATTGATTGATTGATTGATTGATTGATTGATTGATTGATTGATTGCGATAGATACATGCATACATGCATACATACATTCATAGAGACAGACAGAAGACAGACAGACAAATAGATTGATTGATTGATTGATTGATTGATTGATTGATTGATTGATTGAGATAGATAGATAGATAGATAGATAGATAGATAGATAGATAGATAGATAGATAGATAGATAGATAGATAGATAGATGCATA
>NC_068995.1:51549986-51551486 GCF_001194135.2 Octopus bimaculoides | reverse complement strand
GCATACATACATACATACATACATACATAAATACATACACACATACATACATACTTACACACATACACACATACATACTTGCATACATACTAACATACATACATACATACATACATACATACATGCAAATATATACATACATGCACATATAGATATGTCTGTATACTTGTATGTGTACAGGCACAGATAGTCAGACAGACACAAGAAGAGAGTGAAAGAGACAGACAGAGAAAGAGAGAGAGAGATTTCTTTAAAAGGAAGATTGTTGTATTTATCCAAAAGGGAAAATATTTGCGTTTCCTTCATGAAAAAATTTCTTCTGTTCATAAAATCGTTTGAAGCAACGGGGATTTTCGGTGCAAATGTATCTCACTTTAACGTTATTCTTATTGAAAAAGTTATACCTATCATGAATTATAAGGGGAATGCTGATTTGTTATGTTTAAGAAAAATCGGAAACCTTATAACTAACATTTAAACTAAAGGGGGGGTTAAACCACATAATATTTCGTTATCAGCATTTTGATTTTTAATGTCACTGTATATCTATTTTATGTACGCTATGCTGAAAGCCAATATCATTCAACGCGTCGTTAAAGTAAAAATAAAGAATTTCCCCTCAAAGGAATAAGGAATTGGAGCGGGGGAGGGTCTTCAACTGTTTGATTAATAGATACTTTCACACATTGAGTTACGATTCACAGCACCGTAGTTTCGAATAATATATAATTGTGGAGGTGAGAGTGTATATAAGTGGATGTATAGGACGGTCTTCGTGTTCACAGATTAAAGGATATTCATTTTTCTATAACAAACTAAATATACGTTATATTATATGAATTCACATAGCGATGCTTCTGAATTCTACATTTTAATTCCTTATAAAATATCGAGAAAGTATTACACGAATGTATACACGTATGTATGTTGCTATATGTGTATGAATGTGTATGCGTCTATATGTGTATGTACACTTGCAGAAATATGATACCACGTATAAATGTATATATACACATATGTATATACGCAAAATATATGCACACGCGTGTATATATGTGTATAAATATAAGCATATAATTATATATATGTATGTGTGTATGTATATATATATAGGTATATATATAAATATATATATGCGTGTGTATGTGTATGTTCGTATGTGTGTATATGTATGTATTTGCATATATACATGCATATACATACATATAGCAACACACACACATATACATGAATATATATACATATATGTTTATATATATATATATATGTTTACCTATGCGTATATATATGTATATTATATATACGTGTATATACATATATATGTATGTATATATGTATATATATATACATATATTAATGTATATTATATATGTATATATATATGTGTATATATATACATATATATATATATATACATATATGTATATATATACATATATATATATATGTGTGTATATATATATATATATACAAATATAAATATATATATATACATATATA
>NC_068995.1:51546651-51549471 GCF_001194135.2 Octopus bimaculoides | reverse complement strand
ATAGATATTTCATATATATATATATATATATATATATAATTACAAGCAGAAACATATGCTATCACTTTCACATGCATGAACATATATACATACATACATGCATACATACATACATACATACATACATACTATCGTACAAATGTACGTACGTAAATGTACTCAGAAATATTCAAATATTTCGAGTTCCCACCTTGGCCGACAGGTGTGAATGTTCTCGTTTCACCGACGGAATTTTACCTTTAGGGGTTTAAGGGACTGATATGAGCAACCAGGTACACAAAAGTATCAAAATAAACTTATACGTGCACACATCAACTGGATTTCACACACACACACACACTCACACACACACACACACACACACACACACACACACACACACACACATACACACACACACACACACACACACACACATACATACACACGCTTACAGTCATGCAACTCACATACGACTAGTCTCATATGCACACACACGAAGCAACACAAAACACATTTTGTCTTTCACACGCACACACACACACAAGTTTACACACATCACACATACACACACAAATTCATAGAAATTGCCAAGTTACACACACGTTACAATCATACAGAAAAACTTACTTTCTCTTGCTTACATACACACCCATATGCATACACGCATTCACTCATAGTCAAGTATACCTACACACATACTACATATGCACTCGCACACATTCACACATACGTATATATTCACACATACATTCACTCAAACACATTCATACATAATCACCCACATTCATACACACGCCTACATATACTCTTGGGCGCAAGTTATATTCGTTAAAAAAATAGATAAAGCTTTTATCTTCAATTGGTGGCAATAAATTATTTGCTTTTCAGTTGCTATGGGAACAGGGTATACCACGTGATACTATGATTTGTCGACCATTTCCGTTGATTCGGTTTTATTTTTATAGTCGTCTCCTTATATTTGTTGTTTCGGCTGTTGTTGTCGTTCCTGTTGTTGTTGTTGTTGTTGTTGTTGTTGTTGTTGTTGTTGTTGTTGTTGTTGTTGTTGTTGTTGTTGTTGTTGAAACAGTGCGAATTGTTGTTCGTGTATGCGTAATGGCCGAGTCCGCTTCCTAATCTGGTAGTCCTAATTTCGATTCTACAACGTGACCTGTTTAAAGATTCTTTTTTTTTTTCTTTTTTGAAGTCACTCGCTTTTGTCCCACGTGTTTTGGGTTCAGGCCGGAATCAGCTTTGCCCTTTTCATTCTGTGAGATCCAACAAAATAAGATACCTTACTTTAATCAGACAACTTGCTAAAATGGCGACCGACATAATTCTGTCACCAACGACAAAACGTGTTCATGACCTAAAAACAAAATGGATGAATCAGCTCTCATTTGAAAAAAGTTCAGACAGCAGAAAACAGAAATTGAGGATGTTGCAGTTTACTTTTGTCGCTGCTGCTGCTGCTTCTGTTGCTGTTGGTGCTGTTGCTGTTGTTGTTGTTGCTGCTGCTGCTGCTGTCGATGATTATAAGAAATCAGCATTAATCGAACATCTCTACGATCAAAGATACATGACGATTTCAGACCTAGACTCGAACGCTTTTCATTTATATTCACACTATCTTACTTACAAACAACTCGGGACTCTACAACGCAAAATGTCCATTTTTATTTTTCTACAGTAACAGTGTTAAGATCTCTAGAAGACTTTGGCCACTATTTCCAGTGACCATGTAGAGCAGCAGTCCTCAACCAGGGTCCAAGTGATCCCTGATCATCCATGCAAGTTTTTGGTGGGTCCACACATACAAAATAATAAATTGTGGATCTACAGAAGTATTTAAAATGTCCGTGAAAAAATGTTGCTTTAGACGGATTAATTGCACGAAACAGAGGCATAAGCGTGGCTGTGTGGTAAGAAGTTTGCTTCCCAATCACATGGTTCCGGGTTCAGTCCCATTGTATGGCAGTGGGTGCCATTGCAGACGTTCACAAGTGAAGATGTGAGAAAAACCAAAATAGGAACTCTGAAAGAAGTAAATATCAAATAACTATGGTGGTCCCTTAGAATGAAACATAATCAGTGGGGTCCATACGTAAAACAAAAAAAAAATCGTTGAGAAATGTTCATGCAAAGCTTCCCTCGTTGGCACAGAGAATTCATCTCAGTGAAAACAGCTGCGGTAATACAAAGTTGGGATAACTCCTGCTTTGCTGTGATGAGATGGTGAGTGTCTATGATCAGGGTTGATACTCGTTTGCAGTGTTATAACAGAGCGTGAACTCCTGACATCACGGAGGAGATAGAATAGAAATATTTGGGTCGATTTCTCTGTCTGTGAGTTTCGTATGTATTCGCTTGTTTATGTCTGGTAACCTATCTATTCGCCAATAATGTTTTCGCTTGATCAATATATAAATAGGTCTATTGACTTATCTGGCTTTATCGGTTCCGTTGTGCTTGTGTATGTGTATGAACACGCACACACACACACACAGACACTCACACACAGAAACACACATATACACTTGTATATGGATATGAGTAAGCGCATCATATACACATCTGTATATACATATACAGCTATAAATATACACACACATGTATATAGTCTATATATATATATATATGGAAAAATGCATACATGAATGTATGTATGGTATGTATGTGTGTACGTATAGGTGTATGTGTAGGTGGTACGCCTGTGTGTGCGTGAATGCTTGTGTCTGCTTGTCTGTGTGCGGGTGTGTTTATCTACCTATATGTATCTCTGTCTCTCTTTGCTTCCTGTCGATCGTTCTTCCTTGTCCGGTATTTATTCGTCATGCATGT
>NC_068995.1:51540367-51546641 GCF_001194135.2 Octopus bimaculoides | reverse complement strand
GTGTGTGTGTGTGTGTGTGTGTGTGTGTGTGTGTGTGTGTGTGTGTGTGTGTCTATATAGTCTGCTCCCATACTCTTTTACTTGCCTGTATAGATTCCAGCTTGAGTATTTCGTTCGCCCTTTCATACGTACACCCCACGAACAAACACAAATATGTATAAACTATATCCACAGACCCACACTTGCACACATATTTATACATATATATCTAAACACACACACACACACACACACACACATATAATATAAAGCATAACTATGTGTATGTATATGTGTGTCTATATATATATATATATATATATATATATTCATGCATACATATGTATGTGACTGGGCATGCGCGTGGTGCATGTGTAAATGTATGCTCGCGTGTGTGTTTTGTGTTTGTGCTTTTGTGTCTGTGCGTGAACGCGATTGTGTTTCTCGCTGTGTTCTAACGTGAGAGAGGTTTGTTCGTGTATCTACGTTGCACACGTCATATGCGCACGTAGCCTCTACACATCAATGTACGCGTGCGAGCGTGTGGTTCTGTCTGCAATTCTGAAGAGCTTTTAGGTTTAGATTTCATGGAGAAGACAGACAAAACCATATCTATCAAAACGAGACGGAACTGTAAAAGTGAAGTAAAAAGGTTTGTGTACGCAGTGGAAATAATTCGTGTTGAAGTCAATGCTATGCCTAAGCTATCCTACACACATTAAATGCAATGCTAACTGTGTCGTCTGCTTCGCCAGATGAACTTTCTACTTATCCAGGTCACGTGGTGTTTCCGTGAGGTTACGTAAATCTCACGGTTCACTCTATACGCAGTAATCCTTTATTTGTTGCTTTGTTTGTTGTTTGTTTGTTTGTTTGTTTCGTTGGTTGGCTGGTTGGTCGGCTGGTTTGATGGTTATACTACTTCAACAACTACTTCGACTACTACTACTGCTACTGCCACTGCTGTTCCCACTGCAAAATATTTTTACTACTTTATAATTATAATAATGATTTCAAATTTTGGCATAAGGCCAGAAATTTTGGGGGAGGGGTAAGTCGATTATATCGACACCAATATTCAGCTGGTACTTATTTTATCGATCTCCGAAAGGTTGAGAGGCAAAGTCAACCTCGGCAGAATTTGAACTCGGAACGTAAAGACGGACGAAAACTACTAACCAAACATGCACACGCATTGACAAACACACATATATATATAGAAACACACATGAATAGAGAACAACACATACATATTATTATCATCATTATTATTATTATTATTATTATTATTATTATTATTATTATTATTATTATTATTATTTTATGTTTGACTTTTGTTTTGCATTTGTACAAGTTGGATCCAAGTCTCACCCAGAGACCTCAAGAGATAAGTTATTATTATTATTATTATTATTATTATTATTATTATTATTATTATTATTATTATTATTATCGTTAGCACGTGATGAAATGCTTAGCGGTATTTCGTCTGTCTTTACGTTCTGAGTTCAAATTCTGCCGAGGTCGACTTTGCCTTTCATCCTTTCGGGGTCGGTAAATTAAGTACCAGTTACGCACTGGGGTCGATGTAATCGACTTAATCCCTTTGTCTGTCCTTCTTTGTCCCCTCTATGTTTAGCCCCTTGCGGGCCATAAACAAATAAGAAACGTTAGCACACACGACAAAATACTTAGCGGCATTTCTTCTGGCTGTACGTTCTAAGTTCAAACCCAGCCGAGGTCGATTCCGTCTTTCATCTTTTCGCTGGTTGATGAAATAAGCACTAGTCGAGCTCTAGGGTCACTATCATCGACTAATCCTCTCCCCCAACATTTCAGGCCCTGTGCTTATAGTAGAAAGCAATGTTGCTATTGTTTTTCATGCTCTTGTTCTTTTTGCTATCTTTGTTGTTAATGGCCGAATCGTTAGAGTGCCTCGCCAGATTTCTTCCCGCGCTTTACGTTGTGTTTTCAAATCCTGCCAGGTTCAACTTTGCTTGTCATTTTCCCATTGTTTGACAAAACAAAATACCCATTCAAGTACTCTTATCGATGATATGGACTTAATCCCACTCCACCGCTCCCCAAAATCTGCTTGGTCTCGTTGCCTTAATCAGAAACTTTAACGTCTGTTATTGCGCAACCTGATATTTTGAAATCTCTTTTGTATATGTCTTGCATTGCATATAAGTGCCCTTGAGACCAATAAAGAAAATATTGCTGTTATTATTTGTAGTAGTGGTATTAGTATTGTTATTGCGATTGTTATTCGAAAAACCAATAACACTCTGATAATGCATTGAAAATGTAATTACGGTTTGTGCGGACATTAACACAGAATATTGTTAATTAGTCACATAAAAGCCATTAGTAATATTTTTCTTTTAAATTTTATTATGTTTATCTTGCGTTTTTTGTTATTATTTAATTACCTCGGCTTAATATCCACAACCGTTACGAAGGCGTTTATCTGGTTGTTACATTTTTCCGTATCTTGACGTGGGATCATCGGAACTTAACAGCTCTGCTTTCGTCAGATGAATTACACCAAGGTGGATGGATAGAAGAGATCATTATCGATTTTTTTCTATTGGTTTAAGAACAGTGTAATATTTTAATCAAATCAACTACGTTGAAAGAGAATGTACCATACTACTACTACTACTACAATTGTTGTTCTTGTTGTTGTTATTATTATTATTATTATTATTATGATTATTATTATTATTATTATTATTATCATTCTGTTTTAGGTTATCATCGTCTGTCTACTTCGAAGAGATGATCCAGGTTCGTATCCAGTAAACGGAACTCATTTGAATGTGGGCAAGATTTAGGCTAGGTTCTGTGAGTTGAAATGTTGGCTTCACAACGACGTTGCTTCTAGTTACGGTTCCTCTATGTTACAGTATGGGCAAATGTCATCTATTAGGCCTCGGGAGGATGCTGACCCAGCAGAATCGTTGGCACGCCGGAGAGAAGGATTTAGGAGCTATGCTTAAATTCCGCCGTGGTCGATTTTGCCTTTCATCCTTTCGGGGTCGATAAAATAAGGACCAGTTAATTCGATCAACAGCTTGCTCTTAAAATTAACGAACACGTGGCTGGTTGAGTACTCCACAGACAAGCGTACTCTTAGCGTAGTTTTCAGGGAAATTGAACGTGACACAGACTGCGACAAGGCTGGCCATTTGAACTCATTTTTGGAGCAACGTGAAATAAAAGGTCTTGCTCAAGAATGCAACGCGCCGCTGGTAATTGAACTCACGACCTTACGATCTTGAGGCGAATACCCTAACAATTAAGCCACGTGTCTTTATATCTTAGTATTTAAACTGGTCATATCAGGCCGAGGCATCTTACCTGTTCTATGTGCAAACCGGCCAGTTCAGGTTTTCCCAATCTAAGCACAAAGTCATTCTGAAAAGAATAATTACATCATCAAAACCTCGATGCTGCATGATAATACAGGATTAACTCCAACCAATTTGAATAGATAAGCATTCCATTTGACAGTAATCTCTGTGCTAAATGGTTGAAATATTTATTCCTGACAGAACGGATTCTTCCCTTCTAAACTGCATACTTCTAACCAGAAATCTTTTTACGTTCCTGGTTTATATTGTTCGCGTCGCTTTTTCAATAATTAAAATTCAAATTAAACTTTGAATGTACAAACTTCATCAAATTAATTCTATCTCTTGACTAAAAAAGGTAACAGACCCACTTCGGTCGTGAATGACAAAATGTCTTGCAGAGGGGGGAGGAGGGGGAGGGGGACGAGAAGAAGAAGAAGAAGAAGAAGAAGAAGAAGAAGAAGAAGAAGAAGAAGAAGAAGAAGAAGAAGAAGAAGAAGAAGGAGGAGGAGGAGGAGGAGGAGGCGGAAGGAAATAAACAAAAAACTTTTTTATGATAATAGAAAGAGGAAATATATATGAAAAAAAATAAGTGTAAAAAAACGGCAAGAATTTTCAAAGCGGAAAGAATTGGTTAAAAGAATTAGTAAAACTTTTTTAAATAAAGCAAATATATTCAGCTCATGCTTAAATGCAGAAAGCGATATCATCACGGAAGTTTCAATAATGAAGGCATAAATTCCATATCAAATGAGAGAAAAAAAACTGAAAAAAATTGGAAGTCATTGCACACAGCACAATAAAGATGCATAATTTGTCAGTATGGAGAGAGAAAATGGACGCCACGGTCACAATAATAAAAAAGAGACGATAAGGATGGCCAATCACAACCAGCAAAGATTTAAACGATACAAAATACAATTTAGATTGTTAGTAAATCTCCGGTTATCAACAAATCCCCATAATTTCTAGTTAATTAGCCAGAAGCAAATAGATTTCATTGGAATACTAATGGATTGGAGTCACTATCCGACAGGTCACAGGAAGTGAGCAGAAGAAGAGCAATTTTTTAACCTCTAACCGAGGTTATCATGTGCATCAGCGAATGTACCAGAATCACTTATTAAGCAATATTTTGGTTTGTTTTATCTGCAAAATGCTTCAGAATATTTGAAAATATATTCAGTTACCAGAACGTAAAGACAGACGAAATATCGCTAAGCATTTCACCCGGCGTAGTAATGTTTCTTATTTCTTTATTGCCCACAAGGGGCTAAACATAGAGGGAACAAACAAGGACAGACAAAGGGATTAAGTCGATTACATCGACCCCAGTGCGTAACTGGTACTTAATTTATCGACCCCGAAAGGATGAAAGGCGATGTCGACCTCGGTGGAATTTGAACTCAGAACGTAACGGCAGATGATATACCGCTAAGCATTTCGCCCGGCGCGCTAATGATTCTGCCAGCTCGCCGCCTGACAGTCTGTATGTAAGGCACTCGTCCTCATTTGTCGGGAATCTACTTCTAAGTATTTATACATTCTCACAGTTGCCACATCGAAATATAATAAAGTACACTTGAGCAATGTACAGGATAGTTATCTCTTTGCGCTTTCTGTAAGCAGTGTTTGTTTGCAACACCGCATTTATGCTCTGATGATCGATGAGATTTTTGGTGGCTTCAAAGGGACATTAGTGATGCAAGTGTACAAAAACAGTTTCAGAATTGATACGAGGGTATGGTCTCTTTGGAGAAGGACTGAGATGATTGAATCGTAGCTGAGTGGTAAGAAGCTTGCTTCCCAACCATATGGTTCCAGGTTCAGTCTCATGCGCAGCACCTTGGTTAAGTGTCTTCTACTATAGCTTCGAGCCAACCAAAGGCTTGTGACTGGATTTCGTAGACGGAAACTAAAAGAATTCCATCGTATATATATATATATGTATATATATGCATATATATGTATATTTTTGTGTGTCTGCGTTCGTCTTCACCCCCCACACCACCACTACCATCACTTGACAATCGATGTTGGTGTGTTTACGTCCCCGTAACCTAGCGGTTCGGCAAAATAACCGATAGAATAAGTATTAGGCTTACAAAGATTAAGTCTTGAGGGGGGGGGCTCGACTTGTTCGACTAAAGGCGGCGCTCCAGCATGTATATTTTTGTATGTCTGCGTTTGTCTTCCTCCCACCACATCACTTGACAACCAATGTTGGTGTGTTTACGTACCCGTAACTTAGCCGATAGAATAAGTATTAGGCTTACAAAGAGTAAGTCTCGGGGGGAGTCGATTTATTCGATTAAAGGCGGTGCTGCAGCATGGCCGCAGTCAACTGACTGAAACAAGTAAAGAGCAATGAAATGCGAAGGGCAGAAAGATGACAGATCTAGGATTTGAACCACAGAAGACAAACCTTAAAGCCATGCGATAATTAGTCTGATATCCAACTGTTTCTGCCACGCCACTGACTTCAAATTTGGCAATAATTAACTCATAATTAGTAGCAAAGTGATTCCCTTCGCTTGCACTGATTTGATTTATTCCCCCACCCCACCCAGTCCCTCTAATTCCATTCCGCTTTCTCTCCCCTTCTCCCTTTCTCTCTCTCCCTCTCTCTCTCTCTCTGTCTCTATCTATCTATCTATCTATCTATCTATCTATCCATCTATCTATCTATCCATCTCTATCTCTCTTTAATTTTGTTTTTATACTTGTTGGTTGCATTACGGTTCTTGTTATCATCATCACCACCATCATCATCATCATCAACATCATCATCATCATCAACATCATCAACATCATCATCATCAACATCATCACCACCATCATCATCATCAACATCATCATCATCAACATCATCAACATCATCATCATCATCATCAACATCATCATCATCATCATCATCATCATCATCATCATCATCATCA
>NC_068995.1:51530114-51538087 GCF_001194135.2 Octopus bimaculoides | reverse complement strand
ATATATACATACATACATACATACATACATACATACATACATATATATATATATATATAGAGAGAGAGAGAGAGAGAGAGAGAGAGAGAGAGAGAGAGTGAGAGAGAGAGAGAGAAACACAGACGTACAAATATGTATGTATCAAATATATGTAGATAAATAAATAAATATACATATAATATAAATAAATATATATATATATATTTATATATTTATATATACGTATAAATACATGTGTGTGTGTGTGTGTGTGTGTATGTTTGTGTGTCTATGTGTCTACCTGTGTGCGTGTGTGTGCTTGTGTGTGTGTGCATATATGCTCGCGTCTGTCTCTACAGGTTTAATACAAATCATGTTCCTAGCGAAAAATCTTATCAGACTTAATATCGAGTTTAAAAGTAAAATGAAATAAGAGGAGTTCATCCCCGCCGTCATCGTCGTCACCATCATCATCATCATCATCATCATCATCATTACACTCATGACCACGACTACCACCATCACCAGCCAACAGCTTCCATCGTAGCAACGAATGAGCTTCTACATCAGTCATGAACCCCTATGTTCAACTAACGTTTATTCTAGCGACCCCGGAAGAATGAAGGGCAAAGTCGACCTCGGCCGAATTTGAACTCAGAACCTAAAGAGGAGGCGAAATGCCGTTAAGCATTTTATCCAGCACCGTAACGATTTCGCCATCGCATCGTCTTTACAACTACAACAACAGCAACAACAACGACGACAACAATGGCCGCTCTCCTCCTGAACCCTCACACCCTACCAAAATGTGCTGAATGCTCTCTAACCTACGTTCGCCGAGAGGTTGATCATTAAGACAAATTAGTTTATTAGGTGATTTGCATAAATTAAATTAGGATTTGTGGTCTGATGAATACTAATTGTAGACGTACACACACCAGCGCGCGCGCGCGCGACTGCCTGCGTTTGTGTGCATGCGGTTGAGTCTGTGTGCATGTGTATTTCTGTGCGCTTGCGCATGAGTATTTGCGTGTGTGTGTATGTGTGTGTGTGTCTGTATATTAATATAGTAAAAGAAAGCCAGCTCGCCTGTAGTTAGAGCATTGCATGGTACAAATGCTTTGCAGCATACAGGAGTTGAACAAAATAATGGAAACACCTTGAAATTTCAAACAAATTCATTTTAATATGGGACAGGACCGCCTTTGACAGTAATTACAGCTTGACTTCTACGAGGTATGGACTCGTACAAAGTTTGAATTGTTTCTAAAAGAATATTTGTCCATTCTTCAGCTAAAACAGTCTTCAGTTCTTGTAATGACGATAGTTGAGGATATCGACTCCTTCCTTGTTTTTCTAAAATGCACCATAAATGTTCAATAATATTGAGATCTGTGGACAGATATGATGTTCAACTTCACTAGAACTTTCGACTTTAACTTCAGTTAAGGCCCCGTTCTTAGCAAACCATGATACTTTACCTCAACCTTACACAAAATGAGCAACGGGGGCTGACCTGCTAAATATGGCAATTAAATACCACACACACAACAACCTAATGCGTAGTAATCCGTTATACATTTTGTCCGGCATGTCAGCATGATAGTAACACTAATAATGGTTACAAGTTTTGGTACAAGGCCAGTAATTTGGGGGAAGTGGGTAAGTCAATTACGTCGACTCCAGTAATCAACCGGTACTTCTTTTAGTGCGCCCGAAAGGGTGAAAGACAAAGTTGACCCCGGCGGAATTTGAACCCTGATCGTAAAGCCAGGTGAAATACCAGTTTGCACTTTGTCTGGTGTACCACCTTACAACTACTACTACTACTGCTGCTGCTGCTACTACCACTACTACTACTACTACTACTAATAATAATAATAATAATAATAATAATAATATGAAGATGATGGAGAAGAAGAAGAAGAAAAAGAAGAAGACGAAGAGGATGATGATGATGATGATGATGATGATGATGATGATGATGATGATGATGAGTAGGAGGAGGAGGAGGAGGAGGATAACCGAAGCAAAAATATAAGTATAAGTCGGGAAGGATGAATAACGAAAGAAATGAAATAGGAGAATGAAACGGGATGAAAAAGAAATTAAGAAACTAAGATGAAAGCAAGAGAGAGAGAGAGACTGATGAAACAGATGAAAGATGGCATAGACTCCATCTGGAGAGAATTTTCTTTTGATGGAAGAACACATGGAAGCATAACGGATGTGAAAGGTCAGAGCCCAGGGTCAATTCCGTATCAAGTGTCAGCCATTTTTTTTTTTTTAATAAAATATTCCATCGTTTCATTGCGTTCTTTAGGTTTTGAGTTAACTCTGTCAGGTAACAGAAATATTGACAGTATATGGCTTACGGATGGAAGATCTTTCACACATAAATATATTTATATACCGACCTATGAAAACTTTATAGCCCGAATAATAATAATAATAATAATAATAATAATAATAATAATAATAATAATAATAATAATAATAATAAATGCCCTGATGCAGTACCAGGCAGTGGCTTTCATGGCTTCTCATTTTAACTGATTGGAAGTGTTATCATGTACATTGTTCTGTCTTGGTATAAAAGATGGACTACAGCAAATATTCCGTTCAATACCACCATATTTGCTTGTAAGTTGTTTGGCATTAACCAGTTGAGCATGTCCCTTGCTGGCTGACAATATGTGCATCTCTGATCATGAGCAGAAGTAGTGGGGGAGCATCGTAGCTAGGTGTTGAGAGGAATTCTTTGGCGTTTGGATAATTCACCTCTGGGAACATGGGTGTCTCGTTCAGCATCCTTAAATAACCCTTGTTCAGAGCCCGACCTTTTGAGCGAGATGGACTACTTAACCTGAAGAAGCCATGGAACAGATTTCATAATTGCGATTCACATAATGTTTTCTTTATTTTTTTCAGATCGTGAGGCATCAAACTCCTGAATCTTTTGAACTTTGCGATATGATGAAAACACCGATAATTTATTGAATAGTAAATATTTTCTTCTTTGGACAAGACCCTTGCATTGTTTTCTTCCATATCTTTTCGCTCTGGGTTCAAATTTTCCTATGTCACCTTTGCTATTTCAATTTTCACGATCGATACAATAAAATACCAGTCAAGTACTAAATCTTATCTAAAGCTATACTCTTGCCCAAAGATTTTGGCCTTCAGGAGCGGCAGTATTATTAGAAAGTTAAATAAATCTCTGACAGTATTTATTTATGCCCTTTTACGCTCTAAGTTCAAAGTTCTCCAGCATTCACTTTACAAGCCTAAGAGGATCGACGAAAGAAATTACTAGTACCATACTAAGGTCAATCTATTTAATCGACTGTTCTCATTCCCAAAATCTGTAGCCTAGTACAGAAATTAGAACCCATTATTATTACTGAAAACAATGTGTGGCTCATACGGTAGAGTAGTATCGTACCACAAACCTGGGGTCAAGTACGGCGATATATTTAGTTAATTCTAAATCAGGTAAAATTGCTGGCCTTGTTTCAATATTATAAACCATAATCTACGTCCAAATCGTAATATTTACTCTAGTGAAATATTTCCTTGCAATTATCTGTTTTAGATTAAGAAAGTATATTCTGGAAATAAATTACAAAACTATATTCAGATAATAATATTGATTTCTAAAATTGGCAAACATTCAGACATTTCAAGGGTAAGTGGTATTAACAATTAAATCGATCTAAGTCTATTAAGACTATTACTGGTACTTATTTTGTGTCTACCCGGGTTGGATGAAAGTAGACCGGTTCTGGCACGTCTTAGACGCAAAACGGAAATGAGGGAAATTAAGCGAAGTAAAACATTCAGAACGATATTTTACTGTTTTATCAGTTCATTGCATTATAATAGTATAAAAGAAGATGGAAATAAAAGCATTCTTTGGCCAGAATTCCGTATATTCGACAGAGAGGAAGTAAGTCATAGTGAAAGAAATAATGGCTGGAAAGCTCTAGACAAAAATCATAAATAAACTGTTTGGTTATTATAACTGTACAGGATCAATGCAGAACCATAAATAATTATAAAATAAAGTAATGATAAAAGAGGCAACCGTCAAGAGATGGTTATGTAAGATCAATGAAGCCGGACGACTGAGAACATCAGCTCTTCATGCCCAGTCTTAGCCAAGTCAGTGCTTATTCACATGAGCGACCGGTTGGCTAGCCGTGTCTTCTGAGTACAGAGTCTTCGACGTGCAGGCGGATAACAAACGGAATAGGCGTATAAGCATTACCACAGTACCAAACAACAGTAAATGACCTTGACTTGGACCCAAACTGTCTGGGATTTGCTTGTTTAGACTGATAAAAGATCAAGGTCAGCCATACAGATATAATAATCTTTCTCCGACAGGCAGAAAGACTGATTTTTTTGGTTTTGTTTTTGAGGTGGTGGGGTGGGGTGGAGTTAGTCGATTCCATCGACCCCAGTGCTCCACTTTTATTGACCACCAGAGAATGAAAGGCAAAAATCCACCTTGGTGCAATTTGAACTTAGAACGTATTGACAGACAAAAATTGCCACAAAGTATTCTGCCAGCTCGCCGCCTTGAAGTCTACTGTAATGATTATTTCAATTTTTTGTCACAAGGGCAGCTTGGGGGAGGTGGAGATGAGTCGATTACATCAACCCCAGTATTCAACTGGTACTTATTTTATCGATCCCCTTGAAAGGATCAAAGGCAAAGTCGACCTCGGCGAAATTTGAACTGAGAACGCAGCGACAAGCGAAATACCGCTAAACATTTCATCACGTTCTAACGATTCTGTCAGCTCGCCGCCTAAAAGTCTGCTATAATGATAAAAGACAGGTAGGGGAAATATCTGGACACAGGTAGACATTTCCAAACCATCTGAGTAAAATCTCATCGGGAAGATAATCAAGAAGAAACTGTCAATGAATAAAGACCTTGAAATTATTACAAGTATGGTCGGCTCCGTCTCGTATCCGAGCATTGGGTTCGTCAGTTTCCATTCAGCCTCCTCAGCTGGTGTTTGTGCCGAAAGTAGATAGATAGATAGATAGATAGATAGATAGATAGATAGATAGATAGATAGATAGATAGATAGATAGATATGAATATGCCAAAGTAGAAAAAATCACATGGAGACCAGAAGACAAGACAAAACGTAATATCAATGAGGTCCTGGTAACTTCGGAACATCGTAAGATATGCAGTTGAGAGGGGAAAAAAATCATGTTTACTACCAACCTACAGGGGAAAAGAATATTCCATTCAGATACGAGAATTGATAATATGAATACCTAAAACAAACAATCAAAATACAGAGAAATATATAAGTTGTACTTCTGATGCAACTGTCAAACGTATTTCGAGAATTACATACAAACTTGGTTACGTCTAGAAATATACAATGGGAAAGGATAGTAAATCTCGCAATCAAAGATCTTATCACGTAAGACAGAACACAAAAAAAGGATCGGTACTTTTTTTGCTCTTTTTTGACGGAGAACAGCTAAACAAACAAAACATTTGCTTAGCCCTTTTGATACCAACCCACCAATGACCACTTCTGGTTGTATAACACAAACTTTCTGGTTTAACGTGATCTAAATGTAAATCTTCCATCAAGATATGAAGCTAAATTACGTTCCATACAGCGGCTTAAAAATGACAAATATATTTTGCTTCATTCATCATTTAAAAACATTAAGTTTAACAAATATATGATGTATTTCAATAGAAATGTGTTAACAAAAGAGTTAAACAGTAACTTTACAATGGCTATATTTATGTGATTTGGCATAAATAAAACATAATCCTCGTTGACTAGGATTTGCATATAAATTTTTTAGTGGTTATCATACTTCTCCCACGATGTAATTGTTTCAGTTTCATCACGATCCCAGATCAAACCACCGAACAAATACAACTTCAAGATCTATATACATAAAAAGGAATGACAGGGTCAGAATAAAAGCCAAAAGAAGAGGAGCAGACGTGAATTATACATGATTAGAAAATATGGAAAACCTTCAACGCTTCTAATGACGTAAGCTGGCCGATTCCAAACAGAAAGATTTCTATCAAAATATGAATGAATAATGGTAAATCGGAAATGCTAGACACTCCAGCCAGGAAATGAGTCTCTGTAGAAAATATCAGTTTCTGAAAGAAAACAACGAAGATACTTCGAATAGATCAATACTAAAACCGTTTAGGAATAAAACTAAGAAGCGATAGCATTAGCCTACAGTCAAATGCTTCGGTTATCTGACAGACTGGTGGGCTTGTTAGCTATGTTGATAAAATACCAAACGGCTATATTTCATGTGCGTACATTAATATACGAACATGAAACACAAGAATTTTTAACAATTTTCTAATATATAAGTCGCATTTATGGCTGTTCGTCTAAGAAGTTCACTTTGCAACCGCGAGGTTTAGGACTTATTTCCAGTGCGTAGCATATTGGATAAGAGTTTTCTACTAAAGCCCCGGGTTGACCAATGCCTTGTGAATGAATTTGGTGGACGAAACTTTACTCACCGTCGTATTTGTGTGTGCGCTTGTGCTCCCTCCACTGTACTCTTTCTAAAAGGCCGAGAGACAACATTATGGTTCCCAATATTCTCTCGATATATGTGTAAGAATAGAAATGTAAGCATTGTGTGAAATGACCAAGCTATCTACCTGGAAATCTAAGCCGAGAATCTTCAGAGGCTGTGAGAAACCATCATAAGAGATGCAAAACTATGTGTTCAGCTTACTCATTCTCGGATAAAGAACTCAGGCAATGTAGCGTTTTCTTTTACCGTATATCTATGTTTCTTAGACATTTCCTCATACAGATTATTCGTCTTCAAAACCTCAATGTGGCTAGCAACACTAGCGAAAGTATTGTAAACTGTCTTTTCTGTGTCGTTCACAACTTCACTCATTGTAATTTGATTTTTCTTTCTTTCTTTTTCCGCTTGTGTGAGTGTTGTAATTGTTAGCGCTTTTAACTCTTAAAATATTTTTCATGTACAATGCGTGGGTCTAGTTATAAGACTAATATGTTCTCTTTGTATTTCTCTTTTCTTTTCGTTCTTTCTTTCCTTCACTGTATAGTCATGTTCATTTTCATTTACGAAAACGCATTTTCCTAACGAGAAACCGTTTTGATTTGATTGAAAAAAGAAAATCAAGGATAAAGGATGACAACGTATGTTTCTTGCGATATGAGTTAGACGACCAACTCGTTTCAGTGGCTTCTTTGTCAAACATTATCGAAAAATATATGTTTTATATTTTTTCTGTCAGTTTTGTCGATGAAATTCCTAAATCCTCGGAGCCAAGGGACAATAGATTTGTTCAGAAATATAACAACAGCAACAACAACAATAATAATAATAATAGTAATAATAATAATAATAATAATAATAATAATAATAATAATAATAATAATGTAGGAATATGAACTCGGTTAAAGCGGAGTAAATACATAGAAGGAAATTAAATGAATAATGATTAATGAGAATGTGTTGAAAAAATTGATAGATGTAAAGGAAATGAAGCAGAACAATTTGGCAAACCGCTATGATTAGAGCCAGGACGTGTATACATGCGTGTGTGTGTGTGTGTGTGTGTGTGTGTGTGTGTGTGTGTGTGTGTGTGTGTGATTGTGACCAAGTGATGTGAATATGTATATGTATACTTACACACTTATATACATATACGCATACATATCAATATATATATATATATATAAATATATATACATATACATGTATAATATATCAATTATGTAAGCACACAAATACATGCACATATATACACACACCGTATAAATATTAATATATAGATATGTATGTGAGCATGTGTATGTATGTATGTGTGTACTTTCCTATTATACCTAGTGTATATAATCTACTATATCTGTAAATGCAAAATATATTATATATATACATATACGTGTGTGTATCTGTATATACTTATATATATATATATATAT
>NC_068995.1:51528034-51528216 GCF_001194135.2 Octopus bimaculoides | reverse complement strand
TATATATATAAAGAGAGAGACAGAGAGAGAGAGAGAAAGAGAGAGATGTATGTATATATACATATATACATAAATATATATGCGTATGTATGTATGTATATATATGTGTGTATGTATACATATATATATATATATATGTATGTATGTGTATATATATATATATATATATATATATATATATA
>NC_068995.1:51523986-51528007 GCF_001194135.2 Octopus bimaculoides | reverse complement strand
ACACACACACACACACACATATATATATATATATATATATATATATATATATATGTGTGTGTGTGTGTGTGTGTGTGTGTGTGTGTGTGTGTGTGTGTGTACATACATATATTTGTATGTACATGCATATATGGGCACAGGACACCACGGAACATAAACAACATGAAATACGAAAACCTGGAATACAAACTTTTTTGCGAACAACGAAAGAAACTTGTGGAAAACAAGACAAGTAACATGAAAAACGACCCTTCATCTGCTGTTGGCTGTTTTTCTACTTCGTATTTCGAGAATTTCACAAGATTCGTTTTCGGGAAAAGAGTTGCTCCCGCTGGGTTTCCACAAATCCACTCAGTTTCAGTGGATTAAGTCCACTAATGAGTCATTATCCGGCCGGGGATATTGTGGAAGACATTTGCCGAAGTGTCGGACAGTGGGACTGAATCCGATGCGACATGACTGCGAAGCAAAGGTCAGATATTTTGGTAGACGTGGTTGTGTACATTATGCAAATGGTCTGTTCTCCCTCACGTTAAGTCGATAGCCCACCAACAGTAACTGAACCTTCAACAGCTCGGAGCTATTTTCTATCCGTTGTACGTTGTACACAACGCAGTGTATTATGTTGCTAGTCATAGAATATGAGTCACACACACACACGCACACACACACACACACACACAAACATACACATACATACACGCACATGCACGCACGCTCACGCACACACACCGTGAGCATTCGCAAACTCAGTTCTCTTTTTGTTTCCGGTTTTTAAATTCAAAACAGTAACACTATTATTTTAAACGTATGAATGATCAATTCCATTTATTTGATGTAACACTTATTGGTAAAATATATCAAAGGCATTGTAAAGGTTATTGAACTGAATCCATGGTAAATGGATGGTGTGATTTTAAGAGAGAGGGAGAGAGAGAGAAGGCAAACTGGAACGGTTGGGTGGTCGGCTGGGAACTATAATAAAAGACTCTATGGTTTTATTATAGTATATTTTACAATGAAGACACTATAATAAGGTGTCGCTCAGTGATATTGAAACCACAGCCATGTGGTTAGGAAACAAGATACCTACATACACAGAACACTCAGGAACTCTTTAATAATTCATCGCCTACTACTGACATATGATGCCTGTAGGAAATTACGTATTCCCAGTTTGTACAAGTTAAGTGTTTGAACATGCGTAGTGTGTGATATTTGTGAAATAATAAATATTTCACAAATATCGCCCAAAATGCTGCCGCAGCATGTACGGTCAACAGACCGTAGTGTTTAAACTCATCGTGGAATAGTTTTTTAAAAATGAATAAATAAATAAGTCGTCATGCTGTGTAGATTTATTTTATTTCATTTATTCGTTGGCTTGTTTAGTCAAAATCCACCATTTCTGCATCAGACTCTATAAAAAAATTCCGTTTATGCAGAGCTTTGAACAGGAAGTAAATCATAAGTGGAAGGACATTAGGTTCGTAATATCGTGAGTTCGATTCCTGGCGGTGCATTAGGTCTCTTGAGCAAGACACTTTATTTCATCTTACTCCAGTACACTCAGCTGGCAAAAATGAGTAATTCCTGTATTTCAAACGGCTAGATTTGTCACATTCTTTGACATGCTGAATCTCCCTTGCTCGGCCACTTTCACGTTAATCTCACGAGCAGGCTGTTCCGTTAATCAGATCAACTGGAGCCCTCGACAGTGTACCAGTTTAAATTAATATGCTTCCTGTATAAGGCAGCGAGCTGGCAGAAGCGTTAGCACGCTGGGCGAAATGCTTAGCGGTATTTCGTTTGTCTCTGCGTTTTGTGTTCAAATTCCGCCGAGGTCAACTTTGCCTTTCATTCTTTCGAGGTCGATAAACTAAGTACCAGTTGCATACTGGTGTCACTCTAATAGACTGGACCCTCCCCTGAAAATTTCGGGCCTTATGCCTAGAGTAAAAAAATATATGTGCTTCCTGTTTGTAACAATACAGGATATTTGCTGTTTTTTTTTAATTTTCTCATTTCCAGTATTTTATGCTCTTTATTTCTTTATTTCTTTATAATTTGACATTTGGTGCTTCAGTATTCTCTTTCTAGCATTTCTGTCTTCTTTTTTCATTACTATTCTTCCAATAATGGTCCTCCTTCAAACGATCTTTGGTCTTCCATACCTTCGTTCGTTCTTTCAAAATGTTTAAACGGAAACATAAGTCAATATCGTCAAATACACACAAATATAAAACAAGATAACGAACGAGAACAAACCGCTACTACTTCTACAACAACTAGTAGTAGTAGTAGTAGTAGTAGTAGTAGTAGTAGTAGTAGTAGTAGTAGTAGTGGTGGTGGTGGTGGTGGGAGTGGTGAGGATGATGATGATGATGGGGATCATATCGATGGTGATGATATGCAAAATGTGTAAAAGGGACAGTAATAAAAATAACCAATGAAAACACAAAACAAAATTATTGAGTTTTATGTAAATTGTGTGTGGATAGGAAGAAACAACGTTGTTGTTGATGTTGTTGTTGTTGTTGCTACCATTATTTCCGACTGTGGCATTTTCGTTATAGAATTCTAATCGATTCTTCGCACAGAGTTAGCAAAAGTTTCAAGAGGCTACACGAGAAAACAAAAATCATAAGAAGAAGAAGAAGAAGAAGAAGAAGAAGAAGAAGAAGAAGAAGAAGAAGAAGAAGAAGAAGAAGAAGAAGAAGAAGAACAACAACAACAACAACAACAACAACAACAACAACAACAACAACAACACGAAGGTAACAAAAATCCATAACGGGAATATGGAATTCTTAAACTGAAAACTTGAGAACATTTTTAGCTAAAATAGACGAAACAATTTTGAAAAAAAACCGTGGGCGGAAATAAAGACTATGAGAACGGAAGGAAACAGACATATGCAGGCGCAGGCGCGGCTGTGTGGTAAGAAGTTTGCTTCCCAACCATATGGTTGTAGGTTCTATCCCACTGCGTGGAAGCTTAGGCAAGTATCTTTACTATAGCGTCAGGTTGACCAAAGCCTTGTGAGTGGATTTGGTAGACGGAAAGATGCGTGAATGATGTGTAATTAAGGTGATAGTAAAAGTAAAAATGGATTCGCCATAAAACATTAAAAATACATTATTAGTTCTGTTTTCGGTTTCGTTCTATAATTTATTAATGATGTGAGGGGGATTTAGTTATCGAAAGTAGTTAGAATGGTCTGGGTCGGAATATTTTGTGGTCAACATTGTTCATGAGTAGCGCAATTTTCGAGTTGAGGTTTGGAGAATGATTAGTCTCTGTGATGACGGGGGTGGAGTATGGGGAGATGTGTGCTTATATTTTGAACAGCAGCAAGCGATAGATTGAAGAGTATTCTATACATGTAAAGTATTTGGCCTGTTCAAACGGAAAGTTTATCGCGAGATTCGAGTTTCACGCCACTGCGCTCATCAGGTGAGAACTGTTGTTACGTATTTACATTTGTTGATGTATGGCGTGAGTGTGTGTGTGTTTGTGTAATATTGAATTGTATTATAATTATATCATACTGCATTACATTAGATTAGATTATAAATGCCGGGTTTCATTTTGACTGCTTAGCTTTCTAGTCTGATATCGTCTCCAGTTAGTTTACAAATATCATGTATGTTATCCGATCATCGGTTGGATGGGGTTTGTACGTGTCGTTAGGTTTCATGTCGTAATATAGCCTGCCTAACCTCATTGGAGTCGAATTACTGATATCTTGTATTGTGCTACTAAAAATCTTACCCGCATTTTTTGTGAAGTGTGTGATGATACGCTTTAGTTCCATAGATGTGTTTTTATACCTCTATTAACCCTTTCAACCTGCACACATGCTTTAGTGGCTGCAATCTGACTATATCCCTGGATGAGGCAAAAGCAGGCGGTAACATTGTTTTGTGTCTATTACTCGCTAATTGGCAGAAACATCGTTATTTTCAACCGTAAACACAAAATCATGCGGCCACCTTTTTCATCTTCCAATTGTAAAGTT
>NC_068995.1:51522893-51523555 GCF_001194135.2 Octopus bimaculoides | reverse complement strand
GTTGTTTCTAAAATACTGTGTAGTTAATAGCGACGAATTTTTGTATGTGCTTAACTTGGCTTGTATTTGTGTAAGCCTTTTGAAAAAACGCGTAAAACGCATAAACTTACAGGGTTTGAGATATTGCTCCTAATAATGTCACGAAACGGAAATGCATTCCTATCTGACACACCCCACATCGTTCGACTTCCCACCTTCTTTTCCTGTTATATCACAGTATTTCCTAACGTTGCCGCTAGGCCAGAAACTTAGAGAGGAGGGAATACACTCATTGACTGGTAATTAATTTTACCAACTTCGAAAGTATGAATGGTGAGGTCGACCTGAAAGGCATCTAATCATTTCATATTTTAGCACAAAGCTCGTTGTTCTTGTTAGGTGGGGGTAGTTGATTACATCGACCCCAGTGCTCTATACAGGTACTAATTCTATCGACCCCGAAGGGATAAAGGGCAAAGTCAACGTCGGTGGAATTTGAACTCAGAACGTAAAGACGGACGAAATGTTGCTATGCATTTTGTCCGGCAAGCTTACGATTCTGCCAGCTCGCAGCCCTTTTTTTCTCTCATACTACATTTATTTTTTTTGTTGTCTTATTTGTTTCAGTCATTTGACTGCGGCCATGCTGGAGCACCGCCTTTAGTTGAACAAATTGATCTCAG
>NC_068995.1:51514952-51521792 GCF_001194135.2 Octopus bimaculoides | reverse complement strand
GCCGGCGGTGGTGCCGGTGGTGGTGTAGGCGGTGGTAGTTTCAGCGCTATTGATAGAATGAAAGTTTGTGCTTTGTTTTTTTTTTTCTTCTATAGAGATACAATTGATGAATGAAACGAAACAAATCTTTTCAAACGTCGATCAAACAATTTCTCTCCACAATGTACAGATAGGCCCGATGTCTTTTTTGTTATTATTATTGTTATCATCATCATCATCATCATCATCATCATCATCATCATCGTATTCCAACGCGGCGGGGGCCCTTGTAGCTAAAGAAATCATTTATCAATATTGACGATAATAATATTAACAGTAACAATAATAATGTCATTATCATTATTATTATTGTTACTATTATTGTTATTATGGTTATTATTGTTGTTGTTGTTGTTGTTTTCGTCATCATCGTTGTTGATGTTGTTGTTCTTCTTCTTCTTCATTTTCTTCTTTTTCTTCTTCATGGTGATTTTGTCTTGAAATATCCTGTGTTGGACCTTGTGGCCAATATAAGAAATCATCATCACCACCACCATCACCATCATCCTCATCGCCAGTACCATCATCATCATCATCAGCAGCAGCAGCAGCAGCAGCAGCAGCAGCAGCAGCAGCAGCATCAACCTTGATATCATTATCATCGTTATTGTTCTTGTTATTGTGATTGTTATTTACCAATATAATCAGCAGCAGCTGCTCCTTATTGCGGTGGTGGTAGTAGTAGTAGTAGTAGTAGTAGTAGTAGTAGTAGTAGTAGTAGTAGTATAATATTTAGCCAATTACAAACTTTTCTCTTCATTTCGGTTCAGTTGAGTAACAAAAAAGCGAAAGGAAAGCAGAAAAGACTGTAGTAGTAGTAGTAGTAGTAGTAGTAGTAGTAGTGGCAGCAGCAGCAGCAGCAGCAGTAGCAGCAGCAGTAGCAGCAGTATGTTTCATTCTGCCGCAACAATCCCATTACTCGGGGGAAAGAAACTTATTGTAGACACGTCAAGAATGATTTTATGCAAAGACCATTTTCTAAAACAAGACATGTGTCTTGAGAGATTCTCTTATCTTCTCACAATTTATGTATTTTTTTTATTTATTTAATCATCTATTTATTGTTATTTTTTTTTGTCTTTGTTTCTATTCTTTTTCTTTTATTTTTGTAGTTTTTGAAAAAAAAAAGCAAAACCAGATATAGTTCAGCCATTGACCAAAAGTTTCGCGCTTTTTTTTTCTCCATCTTTCACACTCATTCATCATATTTGTCAAACAATCTTTAAGTTTCTTTCTACTTTTCTTTCTTTCCATTTGTTTCGCTCTCTTCTTCGCTCCCTCTATTTCTTTCACTTTCTCTCTATGTTCCGCTCTTTCTCTCTCTCTCTCTCTCTCTCTCTCTCTCTCTCTCTCTCTCTCTCTCTCTCTCTCTCTCTCTCTCACTCGCTATCTTGTCTTAAGTCTTTTTCTCTAACAGCATCTTGTTTATTTTTGCCATTCTCTCCAATGTATTTCTCTCTTTCTAAGAACATCATTCCCTTCTTCCTTTCCTCCTCTTTCTCTCTCTCTCTCTCGCTTTCTCCCTCTCTCTCTCCCTCACTCTCTTTTGTCCTTCACTGCATTTTTTTCTTTCACACTTTCACTCTGTTTTTTTTTGCCATTCTCACCAATGTTTTTCTCTCTTCCTGCGTCTGTCATTCCCTCTTTCGTTTTCTTTATATCTTTCTCTCTTTTTCCTTCTCTACCTCTTTCTGCCTCTTCCTCCTTCGCTCTTTCTCTCCCCTAATTTTTTTATTAAATTCTCTTTCTCTTACTCCCATTCTCTATTTTTCGTTTACATTTCTATTCTTTGTCTCTCTCAACTTCACTCTCTGACTTTCTGTTTTTCTCATTCCTACCTCTTTTATCCTTCATAAATAATCTCTTTCGTTACCCCCTACCTGTCTCCTTTCAATTCATGCTCTCAACTCCCTTCTCTTTCTCAACTATCTTACCCCCGTACACCATACTAACCACGATGCCCATTCAAACTAACAAATATTATGAAGTTTGTTCTAAATTTAGCAAATTAATGGTGAAATTATGGCGATGGTATTCAGCTGGTTAACTCTGTACGTGGGAGATTTTATATGGACCAAAGTTAACTGGCATTTCTAATTGAGAGAGATTCGACTGCCCTTTCTAGCAGCTCATGTGGCCACATAGATGACGATACTACTTTTTTTTGCCCACAAGGGGTACAAACAAGGACAGACAAAAGTATCAAGTCGATGTAATCAACACCAGTGCGTAGCTGGTACTTATTTAATCGACAATCACCAGCTAGCGATGAAAATTCATTCCAAATGCAAAATACCAAATGCTTTTTCCAGTGACAAACTGTCGCTGATCTCTAAAAAGGAGAAACAAGCAATTATAAACCTCTTAGCCAGCTGGAGAAGATGTCTTCCTGGGGCTATAAGCATCGTCCCCTATGGGTCCTACACATTTAGGTGGCAAATATACTTCACGATTCCGTGCTGCTACTGTTTACATCTCACTCAGAGATTTATTATTACTATATATATATATATACATACACACACACTCACACACATGCGTATATATGTATATATATAGACAAAGAGACGTATACGTATATTTACATGTATATATACGCACACGCGTATGTACCATGTATGCGTGTGGTTGTTTATGGACGTGGCGTGCTAAGCGGTACAATAATGGAAGAGATATTCCCAATAGCGATCCTGTCCAATTGCTTATCCTCTTTATGCGTGCGTTCACTCTGCATTTTGTATCTCACACGGAAAATGAAATAAGAACTTGAGAAAATACTCGGGCGACAGTAAAAACCGACTAAAACAAAGCAGAAATGGAATGCCGTGCTCTAGCTTGACCGCGTACTAATGACTGAAATCAATAAGAGAAAAATAAGAGAAACAAATGCAGTGAAACAGTCGACACCATGATTTTACGCCCTAACCAAATTATCCAGACGCAGTTGCAGTGAAATAGACTGTAATATCGTTAATGTAGTAAACCAAAGAAATTTTCGCGTAATTAAAAATTACACCCGTTAGAGAAGAGAGAAATCTTTTGCTTTAATTACCAAATCTAGTGGTTGGCTCACAGCTTTTTTTTGGTTTTGAAGTTACATTCTTGCTTCTGTATAACATCGTATATTTACGCAAAAATAAAATAGAAATAGAACAATTCGTCTTAAAATTACCAAGACTTGGAGATGAGTTATTTTTTGTAATTTCATTTTATTTGTTTGTTTCCTAATAACGATAAAAAAAGATTGTGGTTAGCAAACCGCAGGGTAAAAAAACCAGATCACTTCCTTTCTCGTCTTTTTTTGTTTTTGTGTAATATTTTGTGGGGTGGGTAGAGGGAAAGATATCTTGGAAGGGAGGAAGCTTGTGTTTTGTTTCCTCGTAATTTTTTTCTCTGTTTGTGTAATTTTTTCGCCTTCCTATTTTATTTGCCTAACATATAATTGAGAGAATATCATTAGTCCTAATTATATTTCATGATTACAGTTCGTTATTATATTTCTTCGATGCAACAACAAATGCCTAAGGCGTAACTTCTGCTAGTTCTTCAAATTAATATTTTGTTGTTTCGTGTTTATATAATTTAAAAACTTTTTTTGTTTATTTTGCTTTTCTCTCGTGTTTTTAGGCAACGGGGTTGTGAGTGGAGGCATTTTGTGTTGCATGGGGGGTCCGACAAACAACTGGGGGAGATAACATTCATTTTTTTTTGTCTTTCCAATTTGTTTCTTTTTTTTTTCTTTGTCAGATCAACACTACTACAAAAACCCATACTCTTTTACACTATGACCATCCTGGACAAATCAAAATGGTCTTTGTCGGATTATCTTTGATCATTCGCTTGCGAGATCAACATTGATCTAGTGTTAAACAGCAAGAACACTTGTTAAGCCAATCCACTTAGATAACACTTGCTTGGAAGGACAACAGGACAGCAGGCCCCTGTCACTGAATCTGACATTCCTTAACGATGGATGTAGCTGTGTGGTAAGAAGCTTGCATCCCAACCTCATGGTTGACACCTTGGAAAAGTGTCTTCTATTATAGCCACAAACGGGCCAAACCTTGTGAGTGAATTTGGTAGATAGAAACTGAAAGAAGCTCGCCATATATATATATATATAGATAGATAGATAGATAGATAGATAGATAGAGAGAGAGAGAGAGAGAAATGCATGTTTCTGTATGTATGTGCGTGTATGTGTGCATGCGTGCGCGTGTGTGTGTCTTGCGTCAATGTTTGTCCACTACTGCCGCTTCCCAAACGATGTTGGTTTGTTTACGTCCACATAATTTAGCTGTTCGGCAAAATTGATTGTCAGTGTAAGAATCAGACTTTAAATGAGTATTGTTTCGTTAAATTTGAAAGGGCTTATACTCAATTATGTTTACAGTCGTTGAACTAAGCCTATCTAGAAGGAAATTCTCTTCCAATGTTCTGTGGCTCGACTACAGAGGAATAGTTTTGGATGAAGCACCATATTTACATTCCATCATTCCACAGCTACATCATCTTTGGAAAGCCGATTTACAACTGAAAGTAAAAACGTTTAGCCTCCTCTATTCACTACGTCCACTTCATTAAGCAAATTGCTTAGATCATTAAATCATAATAAATTGAATGCTTAGAAGCTGAAATGGTCGTATTTATTTGAAATCCGTTTTCTGGTCAGAAAAGGAGAAACAGGATCATGGAAGTGAAGACGAACCTTGAGGCTATTTTCAAATATTCTCGCTTATTTGCTTTTGTACAGCAACCTCTAAAATTTCCCGTAACAACCAGCACAGTGACAAAGTGCTTCAACGCTACGAAGGCCTCAGCAGCAGACGAAGACTCATCTGGACCGTACTCTGAACAAGGGCTTTGAGACAAGAAACAGGAATTTATTCATTCTAAACAATGGTTGTTAGATTGAGACAAGGCCAATATTCTGGCATGTTTCATTTTATATTAGCTTTTCTAAATTACAAGAAGCTTAAAACTGCTCTAATAAATTATGTTTCTATTTTTCATATCTTTATTTTTATAAACAGTTTTGTTTTTGTTAAGATTTTGGTCACATGAACTTGCAAAAAGTTTTGCAGTCCTAATCTAGAAAAACTCCTATAGCATTTCAATTCTTGAATGTTACTTTATTATTAATTGTATAATACATTTCTTTGCATTCACACTCCAATATCAGTAAAATACCGCCATGTCACACTATCTCTTTATGAATCACACAATATTCCTATGTTCAAAAATAATGTTCCTTTTATATATTGTTTTTAATTCAAGGTTTCCCAAGTTCCAAACCTATTATGTAAATAAGAGCTTATATAATACAGAGATCGATAATCTCTATGTATATTGTATATATGTATATATATTAGTGTTTATATGATTTTATTTTCTTTGGAGCTTTTTAAAATAATTTCAAGCCTTCGTGTAACCTGATTTATCTCGAAAATAATTATATTATTGATTAGTTGCATATATATTCAAAACCAAGAATATCACTTATAGTTAATCTATAGGTAACTGCTGCTTTCTGTGTCAATGAAATCAATTTTGTCTCCAGTATATAATGCTAACTCCAGTTTTGTATTGCTATCAATACATTTTTCATGATATTGAACACAATAGATTTTAATACAACCGCAATATTGTATCACCTTTGTATGTAACCTCAAATACATTAAATCTAATTGAGATATATTCTACTCAATTTAACCTATATTTAACAGGAAACATACTTAGAGGGTTGATTAAGATATTAAAAAAAGATTAAATTAATAAATCGTGTGTGTGTGTGTGTGTGTATGTGTGTGTGTGTGTGTGTGTGTATGTGTGTGTGTGTGTGTGTGTGTGTGTGTGTGTGTGTGTGTGTGTGTGTGTGTGTGTGTGTGTGTGTGTGTGTGTGTGTAAAGCTATTGACTGCCACACACATAGTGCTATGATTTCAAACACGTGATTAGAACTTATATCTTCATTTAGATATATTTTAGTCACTATTATATTGGTATTCTATACTTGAGTTCAGATAATCTTTAAGATTGCACTTACCAAACGTACACAGATACGGAACAAGTGTATACGCTCATATATCAGTCTATTACATTTATGCATGCACACACTCACACACACACACACACACACACACACACATACGTGTAGCGATACGTACATACATTTATACGTACACTGCGACAGAAAGTATTTATGTTGATTGTGTCAACAGCTCCTCCAAAATATCCAACTGAACCCGGAACCATGTGTCTGGGAAGCAAGCTTCTTACCACACAGCCGCTCCTGCACGCATACATACATATATGTATATACTAGCTGTTTCTGTTGATTGTTTTCAACCATCACCATCACCAGTGCCACCACCATCGCCACCACAACTGCCATACACACCATTCAGACTTCTGACGCCACCAAGATCAACACCTTTGACTTCGCCGCCTTCCCTGCCAACACCATCACCGCTGTCTTTCACATCCCTTACTATCACCGTCATGCTTGACCGCCTCAGCTACCACCACCATTTTAGTCACCTCCGCCTCTGTCACAACTACAACTCATACTATTATAAACACCCCCATTACCATTTCAACTGTCAATCTACTACCGCCCTCAACGTGTGTCTTACGCCTACCATTACTCACCCAGCAAGTGGGGTAGAAGTGTCATTGGATAGTGAGAGATGGGGTCAAAGTGTGACACACAGATACGCAGAGATTCGTTTTGGCATTTATTATTATAGGTATGTATGTGTTGTACAAATATATATTATATATATGTATAGGTATGTATATA
>NC_068995.1:51514056-51514768 GCF_001194135.2 Octopus bimaculoides | reverse complement strand
TATATATATATATATATATATATATATATGCATGCGTGTCATGTGTGTATGTATGTATAAACTTTATATGTACATCATATATACTTCCACACACAACTATTTCAGGAACGGTTCATCCCTTACTAAAGACTATTATTTAAGCATACTTTATTAAAACAACACACCAATAAAGTGCTGCCTTTTCACATGATTTGAAAAGACTTAATTATTATTATAAGTTTCTATCGACAATTTTTATTCCTCAAACCAGTCAATAGTGAAACCTTTATAAATTTTTTTTTGTTATTATTTATCAATAATGAAAATATGTGTATTTTTTTTTAGTTGATTCATATAAATTAAAAACAAATAAATGAAGAAATTGTTTCATTTCTTGGTCTTTTACATTTTTCAATATTTTATGGAATGTTCAATACATTTTGAATGTTATTGTGATATGAAACCAAACAAAGGAAGACACAAGAAAAAAATACAAATATAGGAAATACACAAACAGACCCGAAAAGATGTATCGATGATTATGTATATGTGCATTTCTGTATGCATGTGTATGCATGTAAATAAATATATATATGTATGTGTGTGCGCTTTATAAATATATGTATACATATACATACATATATATATATTCGAGTATATGTATATATACATACATATATGCGAGTATGTATATGTTATATATATGTGTGTATATATATATATATATATATAT
>NC_068995.1:51505970-51508069 GCF_001194135.2 Octopus bimaculoides | reverse complement strand
ACATATATATATATATATATATATATATATATATATATATATGCAAGACGGGCTTCTTTTAGTTTCCGCCTACCACATTTACTCGCAAAGCTTTGATCGTCTCATGGCTGCAACACGATGTAACTGAACCCGGGGGCGCGTGATTGGGAAGAACATTTCGCCTGTACCTAAACGTGTGTGTATGTGTGTATGCGTACGTGCGTGTGCGTGCGTGTTTGTGTGTGTAGATATAGCTATGGATATATAGATGTGTACATATTCAAACACAGAGACGTACGCATAGATAGATAGACAAACAGACAAGTAGATAAATATATATTACGTAAACATTCACACACACACACACACACACATGCAAACTCATATATACATACATGAATATACAAAAATATTTACACTTGACTTTTGTATGTGTGTGTGTGTTTATGTGATTGTACATGTATGTACGTATATGTACGTGTGTGTATGTATGTGTGCATGTATATATGTATGTATGTATGTATGTATGTATGTATGTATATTCGTGTGTTCCTGTTTGCGTATATGCGCATGCGTATTTAAATATTATTTTTTGCAGACATGTTGTTTTTTTTTAATATACTTTTGAAGCATTTGTAATTTTTTTCTGATTTTTGTTGTTTGTTCAAATCGCAACATTTTAAGAAGCTTTACAGAGTTATTCGGATTACAGTCTAAATCTTAACACATTTCGGTTATGGCTGAATAAAAAGGTGGCGGAGGGCTGGAAGACATTTGAAAGAATGCCACAAAACAATTATCAAATACAAATGGAAATAGACACATACACATACATCTACATACATGCGCACTTTCATACAAACAGACAGACGAACAGACAAGCGGACAAATAGATAGATAGAAAGATAGATAGATAGATAGATAGATAGATAGATAGATAGATAGATAGATAGATAGATAGATAGATAAGGAGGGAGAGGGGGGTGAAAGAGTGGAAAAATAGATAGAAAGACTGATAAATACAAAGATAAACGTATATTAGATAAGCACGCACATAATATATATGAATGTATCTATAATATATATATATATATATATATATATATACACGTACGTGTATTTATATATATATACACGAACGTGTATTTATATATACATATATATACATACATATATATATACATATATACATACATATATATTTACACATATACATGCATATATATTTACATATATACATATCTATACATAAATATACGTATACATATGTACACATACATATACAGATATACATATAAATATACATATATACACACACATACATATAGATATACATACAATACATATATATATATACATATACATATGCATATACATATATAGATATATACATATATAAAAATAGGCAGACATACATTTGTATATATACAGATATACACACGTATATATATATATGAATATAAGTGTATGAGTGCGTGTATATACATGTGCATGCATACATATATATATGTATGTAGATGCATGTATGTATATAGATATATATGTACACAATATGATAAATCCTCTCCAGTAAGAGGAATGCTTCCCCATAATAGCTTCAAGAGAAATTTTCTTGGCATGTTTCGTCAAAACTAAGTTGCCTTAAGTTGTTTTTCATTTTCTTAGTTTTAAAGTGAAGTCCGACCGAATTTTAACAATATTTGAAAGAGAGTTCAAATTCCGCCGGTGTCATCTTTGCCTTTCATCCTATCGGTGTCATTAAATGAAGTACCAGTTGCGTACTCTAATCGACTGGCCCCTTTCGGTCATGAATGAGCATGAGATTGCACCTAGAAAGTTACCGGACAAGGTTGTTTTATGGAAGACCAGCAGTCGCCCATGCATACCAGCCTCTCCTCTCCACACCACCGATGTTATCCAAGGAAAAGGCAAAGGGGCCGATACAGCTTGGCACCAGTGATGTCGCAACTCATTTCTACAGCTGAGTGGACTGGAACAACATAAAATGAAGTGTCTTGCTCAAGAACACAACACGCAGCCCGGTCCAGGAATCGAACTCACAACCTCACGAACGTAAGCTCGACGCTTTAACCACTGAGTCATGCACCTTCACACACACA
>NC_068995.1:51501884-51505888 GCF_001194135.2 Octopus bimaculoides | reverse complement strand
TATATATATATATATATATATATATATATATATATGAACGTATAGCAACTAGTTGTCATTTAATGCACGTGGCTCTATATAAATATATACGGTCGGTGTGTTTATAATTGTACTACTGTTCAACTTCGTATACATTAATACGCGCGTGCGTTTTGTACAGAAATATAGATGTGGATATATGTTTATTGTAATCTTCTGGCCTATTCTTGTTTACATACTATATTTAGTGCGAAAAGAACTCAACAATACTTCCTTTACATTTCGAGATAATCATTTAGCTGAAAGCATATGTTTTCATCTTTCTACGTTCTATGTTCAAATCTCGACCAAGTTATATTTGCTTTTTTTCTTTTCTTTTTTTTTTTTTGTCTCTCAAGATGGTTGAATACAAATAAGTGTGACCCACATATGGGGATGGCAGAATCGACATAGCCCCTAGCTTTAAGTGAGACAAAATACATTATATATATTCGAAACAGCTATTTTTAACATAAATAAAGAGCTATCAAAATTTAGACAGAAATTCCGATATTTAGCCGAAAGACAAAAATGCTACCATATTTGTTTCTTGTTTCAAAAGTATGGCGTCTGTTTTAATTATTTATATTCTAACGAAAGCAAGGAGCAACCAGAATCGTTAGCAGCATTTCATCTGTCTTCAGGCTCTGAGTTCAAATTCCATCGAGGTCGGCTTTGCCTTTCATTCTTTCAAGATCAATAAAATAAGGACCAATCATTGCTATTATACCTGTATTTACCAATTGATTGAAATCACACAAATCGTACCTCAGCTGGGGTTTCTTCTTTATGTTCTGTTATTTCACTTCTTATTTCAACTTGTCGCTCCTCAACTGAGCTTCGAACGTATTTGCTCCAGATTCATTTTTGCTGTGAGTTTATTCTATTGCAGACCCTTGTGTTAATTTCTAATGATTTTCGTATATTATACATTCTGTATTAAGGCGGCGAGCTGGCAGAATCATTACCACGCTGGACGAAATGCTTAGCAGTATATCGTTCGTCGCTATGTTCTGAGTTCAAATTGCCTTTCATCCTTTCCGGCTCGATAAATTAAGTACCAGTTAAACACTGAGGTCTATGCAGCTGACTAGTCCCCTCCCCGAAAATTTCAAATCTTGTACCTATTGCAGAAAGGATATATGCGGTATTTTCATGGTTACTTAAACACCAGGTCAATCCTGACTAATCATAGTTTCAAGTCATAATTAGTTTGTCCTTGTGTATACACACAGTTACTGGTGCATATCCATTTCTAATTGTTTAAATATGTCCGTCCTTTTTTACGACAGCAACGATGTTTTGGGGTTAATTTAAAGCTGATCAAGCTCGTATTTTTAGAAAGTCAAATTTCTTTGTTTGCTTATAAACTTTTTGTTATTTTAAAAGACATGTACGTTAGTGATCTGCTTTGAAGATGCATTGTCAGCCGACTGCAAAATCTTTTTAGATGTTTCATAAACTTACATATGACGTAACGCTACCGAGTGTCATGTGAGCAGATAGTTTAATATACTTCATAGAGTAAGTCGGGGCATTTTAAAGTGTTTTAACTTCAACAGATAAAATACGTTAAAAGATGTAATATGTTTATATTTAATATTTAACTGTCACATGTTGCTTTTTAATATGAGGGACTCTTAATGGCTTACGTCAATCTGTTTGACGTATTTATCTGCTGTCATGTCAAGAATTATCGTGGGATTTGCGTGGTGTTTGAGGGATGGAAAGAAAAGGAAGTAAAAGGAATGAGTGAGAAAGTGAGAGAGAGAGAGAGAGAGAGAGAGAGAGAGAGAGAGGGGGAGAGGAAGAAATAGTAAAAGAGAAAAACAAAGAGGTAAAGTAAGAGGCAACGTGAATGAGACATAAGATATGTTTAGTGACATAGGAAAGTTTAGTGACATAAGATATTTAAGAATGAAGAGTATTAAACTGAGAGGTGGAATTAACTTCAGAGGAAGAGGAGAGTGAGAAAGAGGATGAGTGAGTGAGTGGGTGAGATTGTAGCTGGAAGAGAATGACAAAATGAATAAAAGAAAGAATGAGAATAAGAGGTATTTTTTCTTCTTTGATATGGAGGTAGTTACAGAGCAGGAATGAAGAATTTGATGAATAAAGGTCGCAAGTTCGGTTAGAGTCAAGCTTAACATTTTTTGTGTGAAATTATTATTCCCTAGTTCTTTATTTATCGACCCAGAAACAATTGAAGGCAAAGTTGGTCTCAGTAAAATTCGAACTCGGAGCGCAGAGAGCAGGAGCAAAAACCGCAAGAGATTCTGCCCAGCGTTTTAACAACTCCGCCAACTGCACCGCCTTTATTAGATATTAACAAGCATCAACCGTTCTCTCTCTCTCTCTCCTTCTCTCTCTCTCTCTCTCTCTCTCTCTCTCTCTCTCTCTCTCTCTCTCCAGAACACTCGTACACATAGACAAAAGCATAGATATATCTACACACACACATAGACATCATTTTTAGATACATAGTTTTAAAAACAACAGAACACAAAAGCCATCGGACATATGTCTGTTCCCATAATACGAAGTCAATTTGTTTGTAAATGATTCTTGATTTCTGCTGACGTCACGCGGGCGAAGTTTCTCGGTTCTTGCTTAGCACTCCTGCCATCCGATACTATTGATTTTTCTCTTCTTTCTTATTCATCCACTTTAGATGTGAAGTAGCGTTTCATTGAACTCTTTCCATGGACGGCCATGTCAGAGGAGCTATTGTTCCCGTTGTTTATGCCATTCGGCGTCGTCGTTATCTTCTTCTTCTTCTTCTTCTTCTTCTTCTTCTTCTTCTTCTTCTTCTTCTTCTTCTTCTTCTTCTTCTTCTTCTTCTCTCACCACTACGATCTTTTCTTCATTTCCTTCTCCCTCTTCTTCTTATACGCAATCATTTTCTTCTTTCTTCATCATCATCATCATCATCAACCTCATCACCTTCTTCTTTCTTCTTCTTCTTCTTCTTCTTCTTCTTCTTCTTCTTCTTCTCTCACTACTGCTATCTTTTCTTCATTTCCATCTCCCTCTTCTTATACGCAATCATTTTCTTCTTTCTTCTTCATCATCATCATCATCATCTTCTTCTATCTCCACTATCCCTTCTTATTCGTCTTCTTTGTCCTTCTTTATATGTTATGTATTCATAAAGTTGTTTTTTTCTTTCCTTCTTACTTTTTTCCCTTTTTTTCTCTCCATTATTTTATATTATTTTCAAATCTTGTCTCCGACTTTCTTTCAAAACCATTTACCTTCCACATGCATTCTCTTTCCTCTCCCACTCTCTCTCTCTCTCTCTCTCTCTCTCTCTCTCTCTCTCTCTCTCTCTCTCTCTCTCTCTCTCTCTCTCTCTCTCTCTCTCTCTTTCTGTTTTTCTTTCTTTATTTATTTATTTATTTCTCTCTCTCTCTCTCTTTATCTCTCTCCGACACCTTCCAGTTCCAGATTCGATTCCTCCGGATGACTTCCTGAACAAGTTTCATTGAGTTCAATTTGTTAGAAGAAAACTTCGCAGAGGCCTCCGTTGTATGTATATGTTTATTCGTACATAGGCATATATACATATCCATATGTGTGAGTGTAAGAAAAGAAAATGGAGAAATCGACAAACAGACATCAATTTCTTATAATCTACAATTGTCTCTATTTTCAATTAATTCAAATTACAAATAATTGAATTAAAGATGCATTTTGAATATGGCAAATTGAACATTCCATCAGGGTCAGAAAGTGACACAGAAAGGAATCATATCCCAATGGATTGAGGGATCACTAGCAAACTCAGCATATCAACATTGATTTTGATATGCGCGCAGGCGCAGGTTAATGTTTTGTGCCAATTTCTAGCCCTGATGAAATGCTCAGTTTACTATATTCCCAAAAGCATCTTTAATTTAATTATTTATAATTTGAATTTATTGAATATAGAAACAATTGTAGGTTATAGGAAATTGTTTTTATCCGAAATTGGAGTTCTGTTAATA
>NC_068995.1:51500021-51501691 GCF_001194135.2 Octopus bimaculoides | reverse complement strand
TATATATATATATATATATATATATATATATCGACGAACGTATCGATGAACGAAATACTGCTAAGCACTTTACCCGACGTACAAACAACTCTGCCAGCTCACTACCGTCTCTCAATCCATTTCTGCGATTTTTTCGGTACCGTTTGCCTCTAAAATCTGAGTTCCAATCTTACTAGTAGAGAGATTTGTTCTTTATTTTTTTCTTTCTTCAGAGATCGATAAGAAAGAAGAAGACAAAACCAAAAGCAATAAACACTCAGAGCTCAAGTAGTCGCTTCATCAAGTGTATTTTAGATAATGACTTTTTCTCTCATTCACTCTTCAAATAAATTATATCATGCATTGTTGTTGTTTTTTAATTATTGAGAAACTTCCACAAAGGGATCTCACCCAAACGTAACCCACCTTAACCTCAACCCCTAGCCGCACCCCCACACACACACACTCTTCAGTGTTTTTTTTAATTATTTTTTATTGTTTTATACTTTGACTAATTTTATTTGGTCCATTTTACAACTGGTCATAGATTTCATCTGATGTCAATTACTCAACTCTCTTCATTATATTCTTGAAAAAAAACAATAACAAAGACATCTCATTCTTTGAATTTCTTTGAGTTGCTGAGGGGAGGGGGTTGTTTATTTGTTTTGTCTGTTTATTTATTTATATTTGTTTACTTGTTTGTTTATTTGTCTTTGTTGACGTTTTTTTTTTCTTTTCTGCCCTTCGTCTTTCTTTTTAAATCTACTTAGCTTTTTCCATTTTTTTTATTCTAGGACTACCACTACTACGAATACTGCTGCTGATGTTACTATAACTCCTTCTGATGCTACTACAACAACTATTACTGCTTTTGCTACTACCACTACTACTACTTTAATTCCAATGTCTACTACTACTACTACTATTACTACTACTACTACTACTACTACTACTACTACTACTACTACTATTACTACTACTACTACTACTACTACTACTACTACTACTACAATTACTAATCCTACTACTGCCTCTACTACTACTATTATTAATGCTACTACAGCAACTGTTATTGCAATTATTAAATATACTGTGAACAACTACGAGGCTTTCTCTTTATTTCTTAGTAAAAAGTTCGACGGTATATGGCCTAGTGGTAAGACTGCTGGACTTACGATCATAAGGCCGTGGACTCGATTCCAGGACTGGCCTTGTGCCTGAATCAGAAACTATTAATAAGGTAATGTTAAAGGTGGTGAGATGGCAGAATCGTTGGCACGCCGGAGAAAATGCTTAGCAGCCTCTGGTCCGTCTTCACGCTCTGAGTTCACCGTTCGACTCTGCTTTTCGTCGTTTCGGGATCGATAAAATAAGTACCAGTTGAGCTCTGGGGTTGATGCAATCGACTTACCCTCTCCCCCGAAATTGCTGGCCTTGTGCCAAAATTTGAAATCATTATCAAGGTAATGGTAAGGCAGCAGAATAATGGATGCGATGAAAGACCTTTCTTTCATTATGAATATACAGGTGTGTGTGTGTGTATGTGTGTGTGTGTGTGTGTGTGTGTGTGTGTGTGTGTGTATCTATTCACCTATTAGTCTGCTTACTGTTACCTGTGTTTTATTGAACTTCTTTCTGTTCATCTTAATCGATTTCCAGAATCAAATTCAGGATATTCTTTTAGTTAG
>NC_068995.1:51499089-51499962 GCF_001194135.2 Octopus bimaculoides | reverse complement strand
TGTGTGTGTGTGTGTGTGTGTGTGTGTGTGTGTGTGTGTGTGTGTGTGTGTGTGTATCTATTCACCTATTAGTCTGCTTACTGTTACCTGTGTTTTATTGAACTTCTTTCTGTTCATCTTAATCGATTTCCAGAATCAAATTCAGGATATTCTTTTAGTTAGCTATTTTTAATCATTCTATATATACTGATAAATGTATGCATACACTTACATTTATCTATATGTATATCAGTATAGAAAAAAATCTATATATGTGTCTGTGTGTACGTATTTATGCAAAAATACAAGCATGCTTATATGTAAGTGTGTGTGTGTGTGCATGTGAATACTTACCTATCCATTTACTCATATACTATTTATAGGTACCTTTCATCCTTCCAAGGTCTATAAATTAAGTAGCAGTTGCGCACTGGGGTCGATCTAATCGACTGGCCCACTCCCCCACTTCGGGCCTTGTGCCTAGAGTAGAAAAAATATTATTTTCCATTTCTTTTGTCGCTTACTTGTTTCAGTCATTGGACAACGCCCATACTGGGGCACTGCCTTGAAAGGTTTAGTCCAATAAATCAACCCCGGGACTTGTTTTTATTATTATGTCTGGTACTTAATCTATCGGTCGTTTTGGGGCTGAGCGGTTAAGTTACGTTTGCGTAAACAGACTAACATTTGTTGTCGAGCAGTGATGGGGGACAAAGACTGGTACAGATAAATACACATATAGTCAAATCGAATATTAAAAATATCAATAACAAAACAGCAAAAGGACGCACATATAAAATGTATTAGTTTGACGCTCAGGAAAGGTGGAAAGAAGAGCGGGTTTTTAACGTTTCGAACATAGCTCTTCCTCAGAAAAGAAAATAGAAAAATCTG
>NC_068995.1:51496714-51498782 GCF_001194135.2 Octopus bimaculoides | reverse complement strand
TATATATATATATATATATATATATGGCGGGCTTTGAAACAGTTTCCGTCTGTCAAATCCACTCTCAATGCTTTGGCAGGACCAGGTTATAGTAAAAGACACTTGCCCAAAATGAAACGCAGGGGAACTGAACCCAAAACTACCTAGTTGAAAAGCGCGTTTCTTAACCACACAAGCATACCTGTACTAAAAAAAAAAATGTTACTAGCACGAGTGGGGTTCGAACCCACGCGGACATTTGTCCATTGGAACTTAAGTCCAACGCCTTAACCACTCGGCCATCGTGCTTCGGTTGCTGAAAGCTTTTCATTTATGCTTACAATTGGCAATTTATTCGTTGCGTTTGTTTTATAAATTCAAGTATTAGTTAATAAAATATCCAACGCCTCGTGTAAACAGTTTTCTGGCTCCTTTCATCGCCTTTGTACGACTCGGCTGAAGCGAGAAGAAAATCAATTAACCTGGCACATTGTATTCTTACTTTCAAGCTAGAAATATATTCGACAGTATTGTACAAACTATTACTTTCCGTACGTGGGTGTATGCGCATGCGTGCATGCTTGTGCGTGTGTATCTGTACACTTGTGTATGAGTGTGTGTGTGTGTGTGGTGGGTGAGAATGCTCGCGCTTGTGCGTGTGTTTTTTGTGTGTGTCCCCCTTACTTACCCCCGCTTGAGAGCAAGTTTTACTTTCATTTTGTCCGCGTTATCTAGCGCAGTGCTTCTCAAACTATCTCTATTTCAAACTATCTCAAACTATGGCAGTATTTCTAATTAATATTAATTTATACCGGAAACAATATATATATAATGAATATAATAAAAATTGACAATTTTTTTTATCTGATATATTTTTTTTTTTTTTTGTAAACAAATGATACAATATTTCATAAGCATTTTATAAGCATTTTCTTTACGATCTGGTTAGGAAGCTGTATAAAGAATATCTAACTGCATATAATCTATCCATCTGTTTATCTATTTGTCTATTTAATGCAGTAATATACATCTGGAAGATCCTGGAAGGAATTGTGCCAAATTTTGGCATTGAACGCTACAGCAACGCCAGAACGGGACGACACTGCATAGTGCCAAAGATCCCAGCAACGCCATCGCGCTTCAGGACCAGTTACTGCAACAGCCTGGGTTTCAGGGGCCCACAGCTTTTTAATATTCTCCCAAAGAGCCTGAGGAACCTACACAAAGTAGATGTAGGCGTTTTTAAATCTAGGCTGGACCTCTTCCTGTCGAGAGTCCCAGATGAACCTACCTCACGGCAAGTGGTACAAATGAGGGTAGCTACATCAAACTCCATTCTTCACCAAGTACCACATATTGGAGGAGGATCTCGGTAATAACAGTGTAGCAAAACGGCGGTGCATCAGCATGGCCGCAGCTCTGAGATGAAACTATAAACAAACAAACAAAATATCCTGTTTGTATGTAAATATTCCGAAACTCTTTGATCTGCCACAGTTTCCAGTCTCCACATAATTCTGCATCTCTTCTTCGTGGTCGTTATCTCCATCCCCGCCGTCTCTCCCTTTCTCTCCTCATCCATTTGAGTCTCTCCCTTTCTCTCCGCATCCATTTGACGTCCATTTTCTCTTTATTCATTCTTTCTTTCTCTTTCTTTTTCTCTCTACTCTTCTTATTACGTATCTACCATTTACACACTTTCTATCTCCGTGTGTGTGCTGTGTGTGTGCGTGTGTGTGTACATATGTGTACATGCGTGTGTGTGTGTGCGAGCGTGTGTGTGCGCGCGTGTATAAGAGAGAGAGAGTGTGTTGTGTATGTGTGGGTGTGTGGGTGTCAGTGTGTGTGTGTGTGTATGCTTGTGACTGTGCGTGTGAGAACGTGTGTGTATATATGTGTATGACGTTGTCTTTATTTCTTTATCTCTCTCTTTCTCTCTTTCTCCTTCTCTCCCTCTCTTTCGTTCTCCCTTTCGTTCTCTCTCTCTCTCTCTCTCTTTCTTTCTTTCTCTTTTTCTATCTCTCTCTCTCCCTCTCTCTCTCTCTCTCTCTATCTCTCTCCCTCTCTCTCTCTCTCTCTCTCTCTCTCT
>NC_068995.1:51496040-51496629 GCF_001194135.2 Octopus bimaculoides | reverse complement strand
TCTCTCTCTCTCTCTCTCTCTCTCTCTCTCTCTCTCTCTCTCTATCTCTCTCTCCCTCTCTTCCTCTTCCCGTAGCCGGTCAATGAGTTTGTGTGTCGATTACATTATCAGACAGCTCACAGGTCATTGGTCAATCGGTCAAATATCTCCATCGGAAAACATTAACCTGATGGCCAGGCCAATCTCACGGTCATTTAGTCTATATATGTCTATCACAGCGGTCAAATGGCCGTTTGGCATCGGTTATAGATTTCAACTTCTGATTGGTCGGTGTGTGAGTGTGCGTTTCAGTGCGCACGCGCATTGTGGTATGTGCGTGTGTGTGTGTGTGTGTGTGTGTGTCCTTTACTTTTTTTCTGTAATAGGGTTGTGGCCATGCTGGAGCACCAACTTGGCGTTTTTTGTCGAACTAATCGACCTCACAAGTTACTTATTCAAAACCTGGAACTTGTTCAATCGTTTGTTTGTTGTTTCCATTTGCCGAACCGCTGGGTTACAGGGATTTGAACAAAACCAACACAGAATCGCAGACACATGCACATAGATATATGCACACACACACATATATAGACACACACACGCACATACA
>NC_068995.1:51494092-51495869 GCF_001194135.2 Octopus bimaculoides | reverse complement strand
ATATATATATATATATATATATATATATATATATATATATATATATATATACATACATACATGCATACATGCATACATACATACATACATACATACATACATGCATGCATACATACACACATATATACATACATACATGTATACATACATATATCTACATACATACACATACACGTAAACACACATGCATACACACACACGCACGCACACACGCATACATACGTACGTACGCACATACACACATACATACATACATACATAGATACATACATACATACATACATACATACAAGTGCGTATATATGTGCAAGTGCGCGGGTGTATATAGGCAATTGATTCCAGGGTCTTTAGAACGACGGAAACGTTAGGAAACGTTAACTACCGTTGTTCCGTATTTTTTTAAATGATTGGATATTTATGGTTAAAACACTTGATGACGGCTGACTTGGAGCCAGATAACAACAGCAGCAGCAGCAAAGTCGACCGAAATCAGTCCGCATTAACATCATTAGAAACGTCGTGTAGTAATGCAAGGGAGGCAACTCTTGTATCTAACATTGACCTCCCCCCACTTCTTATATCTTAAATGGGAACTGTGAAGAGAGAGAGAGAGAGAGAGAGACTGGCAGACAGACAGATAGACAGATAGACAGACAGACAGAGAAAGGGAAATCAACAAACCGTGGTAGTATAGTATGCGGTCTATGTATGTATGTAGGCTGGTAGGTTGGCAGGCAGGGGCAGTTGAGTAAGATAATAGAAGTACTTGTTCTGAAGTTCAATGTATTGACCTTATAAGCTTGTTCGATACGCGTTTGTTGGTTTCTACGCTGTTTCCGCTCGAAACTGGGTATAGTAGATTTAATATATATGCGTGCGCGCGCGTGTGTGTATGTGCTTGCGTGTGCTTGCGTGTGTGTGCGTGCGCGCGCGCATGCAATGTAAACGAAACGTATTTAAGAAATAAATAAGAATTGTCGCAAAAATCACCAATAACAATATCAAACAACAACGATAACTCTGCTGTCTTAGCAAACCACTGACCAAGAAAACACGCAGAGTTCTCTCCCATAGATCATTTTAGCGAAATGATTTCAGCGAATTAATTTTTATCTATTTATTTACTCTTGTTCTTTGTAAGCCTAGTACTTATTCTATCGGTCTTTTTTTTTTGGCGAACCACTAAGTTACGGAGACCTAAACACACCAGCATCGTTTGTCAATCGATGTTGGGGGACAAACATATACACACACATACATATATGTATACATATAATAGAGAACCCTCGTCGTCGTAACCGACGGAGTGTGCATGTGCGTGTGTGTGTGCATGTGAGAGAGAGAGAGAGTGAGTGACTGTATTTCCTCATAACATATAGAGAAATGGATGACTTTTAATGACTAATTCGGAGAAACATTCTTTCATTATTCATACATCATCACTCTCGCAATACAACACTGTGATTTGGGTTCAAATTGAAAGTGTGAAACTATTTTCACTTTCTAATGAAACCTGGTCGTTGTAGAGCAGTGTCTTTCAAATAAATATAGCTGGTTGTTGAGATAACGTAGAAAATATATAAATGAAAATAAGTCTATTTGGTAGCCGAAAGATTACTGAATCTTTTGATACCCATACGTCGAAATCAGCAACTCAGTTTTCGAATGCATAAGGAATACACACACACACACACACACACAAAACTCTCTCTCTCTTTATTATATATATATATAAATAAGTATGTATGTATATATATATATATATATATATATATAT
>NC_068995.1:51493260-51494014 GCF_001194135.2 Octopus bimaculoides | reverse complement strand
TATATACGACGGGGTTTGTTCAGTTTCCGTCTACCAAATCCACTCACAAGGCTTTGGTCGCCCGAGGGTATAGTAGAAGAGAATTGCCCAAGGTGCCACGCAGTGGGACTGAACCCGGAACCATGTTATTGGTAAGTAAACTTCTTACCACACAGTCATGCATATATATTTATGTAGAATGCTTCGAGTCGCTCAACATAGTTATCACACCAAACATAGGAGTGTTATAATAATTTTGACAAACCACGTGTCTCAAGGGCAACAAACTATCAACACCTATTATTTTGATACAGTGTGCATTAAATGTTTTGCATATATGTATTTATATTTGTATCTGCATTTATCTGTGTATGTAGGTGTGTGAGTGTGTGTTTGTGTATATAATAATGTATGCATACTTCCCTCAGGCAAACTCTTCTCTCATTCTCTCCCTCCTCTCCCCCTCTCTCTCTCTCTCTCTCTCTCTCTCTCTCTCTCTCTTCCTCCCTCTCTCTCCCTGCAAAGCAAAATTCGAGATTACCTGACTATAATAACCGGGTTCCATTCAGACATTCAGAAGTTGAGATTAAATATCAAAAATTTAGCTTCAAAGGAAGACACTTTTGCGACAGTCAAATGACATGGAATGTGCAGATGCACACAGCCAGTACCAACATCTCCCCTTCGCCTCCCCGCCTTCTTATTTAATTATCGCTCTGGGGGGTTGAGGGGAGTGGACAGACAACTGACTAATTTTCGGCCCAGATTTTTAAGC
>NC_068995.1:51491131-51492525 GCF_001194135.2 Octopus bimaculoides | reverse complement strand
TTCATGTCTGATCTGAAGATTAAACAACAATAGCTACGTATCTTTTCCTTTATTTTCTTGGAATGGCGAGCAGAGCTTGAACAGTGGCATCTCGGCAGAGTAGATTGTTGAAATGTAAACGTTAAACGGAGAAATAGTGCGGCAATGGTCATGTGATTGGTTCATCGGTCGGACATGTCTTTTTTTGAGTCGCCAGAATTTGTCAAAGAAAGCAAAATTTCCATAGTAAAGCATTTTCCCTCACCGAATCAAGTCCTTGGCTCCATGGATTTGTGGTAAGAAGTTTGGTTTCCAGCTACATGGTTCCGGGTTCAGATCCACCGCGCAACACATTGGGCAGGTATCTTCTACTGTAGCCTCAGGCCGAATAATGTCTTGCGAGTGGATTCGGAAGACGGAAACTGAAAGAAGCCCATTTTGTATGTATATATATATAAATGTGTGTGTGTGTGTGTGTGTGTGTGTGTGTGTGTGTGTTTGTATGTGTTTGTCCTCACCACCGCTTGACAACCAACCGGTGTTGATGTGTTTACGTCCCCGTAATTTGGCGAAGAGACCGATAGAACGAATACCAGATTGAAATAAATAAGTACTCGGGTCAATTTGTTCGACTGCTTTAGTACATACATGAATATATATACATGTATGTGTGTGTATATATGTATATATATGTATAAAAGTTTCTCTATTTCTTTCTCTCACTCTCTCTCTCTTTCTCTCTCTTTCTCTCTCTCTCTCTATATATATGCGCACATATGTATGTACGCATGTAAGTTTGTATATATATATTATGAATGTATATCTATGCATGTATAATCAAGCGGGTAGCATGGGTGGTATATGTATGTATGTGTTTGCATACACACACACACACACACAAAGTTCGTGAAGGAAACACTTGCTCACATACAAATACGCACATATATACGCAAATATATACATGCACACTCACACACACCTATACACACATGCATATATAGAGAGAAACAGAAGAACTAAGAAAGAAATTATAAGTTTCTCCATACAGCTCACTCCATATTATACCTGCAGTGGTTTATTTTCGTGTGGGCACAGTTGCGTAACAACTTAATAACGGCTGAACCCGTCAACGGTCGAAGGTTTGCGCAATGATTATAAGCTGGGCTGAAGTATTTTACTGTAGAGAGAATGCGTATACAGAGAAATAAAGTAATTTTAAAATAGAAAACTCAACATTGAAACATTAAGTTTGTTTCGTTTGTATGCTTTAGGGTTCTCGTTAGAAATACAAAACCAAAAAGAGATGAAAAAGAAAATAGTTAAAAGGTAAACATTTAAATCATAAATTGTCATTATTTCTCTCTTTAACACAGACACACCAAACCAAAGGCTCAGTATTGGGGTTGATATAAGGG
>NC_068995.1:51486866-51487947 GCF_001194135.2 Octopus bimaculoides | reverse complement strand
ATATATATATATATATATATATATATATACACGCACGCGCGCGCACGCACACACACATATTTATATATGCACATCACGTGAAGCTGATCTTAATCGCCAATTGGTAATTATGTTAGAGCTTCTGGAGGCGGAGATAATTTTAATAACTCGTGAATCTGTTGTATGGTATTTCATGCAACTGAATTTGTCTATGAGAGGTGGTTCCACATTGCTCGAACAAGACCCCTGTTAACGGTTACAGTTTAAAGTCTTACCCAGGACAATTTATACAGGTCAAACACACTCCAATGAATACTCTGAGTTAATTTTTGTACATATATATTATATGTCTGCCTGTCTTTCTGTCTGTGTCTGTGTCTGTGTGCGCGTGCATGCATGCATGCGTATGTATATATGTAATTATTCCGTTTTATTTCAAGATTTAATTTTTCTTTCATTGTCTAAACGAACGCTAACAGCTAGATCTATTCCTCCAGTCTGAATGCATCCCTGCAACTACTGCTTGGATTTTGATTTCCCTGGGATTATGCAGAAGGAGTTATACCTTCACGGAAATACAGACAAACCTCCATACTCTCCGGAACAAGATGAACTGTGAACTTTATTCTCCTATCTGCTGCTTTATATTGTATCTACTGTGAATTCTCTGTTTGGAACTTTCTTGTAAACACTCCTTGTCTCCGACGACAGAATTCCAAATGTACGGGAGTGTTGACCCATTATCTGAGATATCCCAGAAACAGCTGTAAGGCATTAATTACTTCAACTTCTTTTTGATTAACCTTACTCTAATTAAATATTTCTAAATGATCTGAGATGCTCGCCCTGTCTTCGTCTTGTTTTTCCTTTTCCTTTTATATACACCTGCTGAGACGGAAGGCTACTACTGGTCGCTAGCTCCAACCTCAACTGTAAACTAGGAACCTAACAGATGGCCAATTATAGTACTTACGCAGTGTATCTATTGGTTTAGATCTTCAGTGAGTCGGATAATACCAACTCCCGTCTTCAGGGAAGAATTTTACATTTGAGGTGTTGACTATGTATGCACGTTTGTATATGTATATAAATGCATGTATAT
>NC_068995.1:51481419-51484878 GCF_001194135.2 Octopus bimaculoides | reverse complement strand
GTGTGTGTGTGTGTGTGTGTGTGTGTGTGTGCTTACTCCGGTGTATATATATATATAGAGAGAGAGAGAGAAATATATCATGCTTACGACAGTTTTAAGAGTGCGCACCTCTGTGTCCTTGAGGCGAGCGGATCATTGTTATCTCTGGAGAATGTTGAATTTCCTTAATGTCCTTTATCCGTTCTGTCTTGGTTTATTATCCCGTGTGAGGAATGTTTTTGCCTCGTGTTGAGGCGTATTGTCAGAATCATTAGAACTTTAGAAAGAATGTCTCACAGCATTTGTTCCAGCTCTGTACATTTTGAGTTCAAAGCTCGCCAAAGTCAACGTTGCTTTTTACTCTTTCGGGGGTCAAATAAAAATTTACTCATCCAGGTTAATGGATTCATAAAACTGTAAGAAGATCGCGTGAGATGTCTTGTGGCAACTGTTCCATCCAGCTCTCTACTTTCTGACATCAACGCCTGTGACAACATTGGTGTCAGGCTTTATCAGCCCAAGTCGGATGTCTTTCTTTCGGTTTCAGAGAGACGGGAGACCCATATACATGAAGAACTACCAGTCTTCCCCATAAACTCTTGCCCCGGCTAGGCTTGCACAAACATGTGTAGACGTATAAGCAACTTTGATTAACGGAAGAACTTTGTTCTTGCTGCTGCTGCTGCTGTCGTTGTTTTTGTTGCTATTTAGCTGATGGTTATTTTATAGGGCATGTATTGTGTGAAGAAAGTATACTCTTTGGGCTATTGCGGTTGAATTGAAAGTCCTTTGCATAGGACGTAGTGGGTTGCCTGAATGGGCTCTATTTTAGTCTATATGTAATGGTGTGAACTCCAATGTGCTAACGATTCTACTAATTCTCAGCCTTAGAGTCTTGGAATATTGAAGACAGATGCCAGTCGATTATATCAACCTCAATACATAACTGCTATTATATTTTAATGACGCAGAAAGGATGAGAAGTAAAGTCGACTTCGGCGGGATTTGAACTCGGAGCATAAAAGGCCGTAACTAAATACCGACTCTCTACTGATTCTGCCAATCATAATACTAAGACATTAACGTTAATTATAATAATTCGTGTAACAATTTAATGAACACAATAAAATAAATTCTGTTGTATTCTTATTGAGCAAAGTGCATTCAGAGCAAATTTTCAATTGGGAAGGTAACAAGGTAAGCATAATTTTATTTTATTTTAATTTATTTCACCTTATTTTATTTTAATTTAATTTAATATTTCAAACAAGAGAATAAAAGTTTGGAGTAAACGAAGCAGCTGCTTCGCTAATTATTAAGTAAAATAAACGTTTTCGCCGATTATAGTCTTACAATTACTAACAGACAGGTTAGTAGAAGAAAGCAGACGTTATATTTAAATGTGATGATGATGGTGATGGTGATGGTAATAGTGGGGATGGAGGTGGTGGCAGTGCTGAAGAGTGTGTGTATGTGTGTGTGTGTGTGTGTGTGTGTGTGTGTGTGTGTGTGTGCGCGCTTGCGTGTGTATTTAGTTATTGCATGCGCTTAACTATGTTGTGCGCTTTACATCCGGTTCGCGAATTTGAATATGTCTACGTGTAAGTAAATGTGTTAGTCTGTATGAGTTTGTATCCATGTATATATATATATATATATATATATGCATGCATACAGACTCATACATTATATCTATATATATATATATATATATAAACACATTATGTATACATGTATTTATAAACACATTATGTATATATGTATTTATAAACACACACACATTATATATACACATTATATATGTATAAATGTGTGTGTGTACAAATGGATATAGATATACATGTGTGTGAATGTATGTATGTATGTATGTATGTATGTATGTATACTGTGCCGAAATGTTAAGAAATTACCTTGGAGTCACAAGAACTGAGGTTCGGCCCCACTGCATGGTACCTTGAACAAGGGTCATTTTCTATAGCGTAGGATCGGTCTTTGCCTTATTGAGAGACGTTGGATATGAGGAAACTGCGCGGAAGCCCGTCGAATGGATTGTACCATACATTTCAACCAATGGAGCCTTGTTACTTATTACGTTACGCTGATTCTACTCAAGAATAACATTAAAGGTATACGTGTCTGTGGAATACTCAACCACTTAACGCTAATTCAGTGTGTTTAGTTCTTGGACAACCGAAAACGCTTGGACGGAAATCCTGACAGAACTCTATTTGACCCATCGATATACATGCCCAAGGTGCCACGCAGTGGAACTGAACCCAGGACCATGTGGTTGGTAAGCAAGCTACTTACCACACAGCGACTCCTGCGCCTGTGTATATATATATATATATATATATATAAGTATACGTTTGTGCATATCTGCATACTTATACAAACACACACACGCACTCGTAAATATTTGTAGTTATATGTAATATATGTATATGTATACGTACACACGCACGCACATTTACTGATATGTAACGATTGTATAATATATCGTAAATACATTTTAAATGAAGCCAACATTACGGATTTGTGGTACGGAACCCAAAACGCCGGTCAGAGTAGATCGATATGTAGATACTGCAACCAAGTTGGCGGTCTTCTTCTGGGTGTTGCTCTCAGCTGAACTTTGATATAATAAATATGTATGTGTAAATGCGTCCGTGTGTGTGTGTGTGTGTGTCCTTCAATTCTGTATTTGAATAGATGAGACAGAGAAAGGAATCGGAGAGAGAGAGAGGTGGAGATGAGATTTGATAGGAAATAAAAGAGAACTTAGTAGGAGGCAGACATACTTCAACAAACGTCGGTTCGAGACACGTCTTTTTCGACTTTCGTCGTGGATTTGTGGGAGGTTCGTTTTTTGTTGCATTTTTTTTTTTTAAAGAAATTAATGGAAAAAAATCTTCCGCAATTTCAATCAATTCATCCGATCTTACGTTGCTTTCAGCGAACATATTAAAAAGCATAACATTTTTTTTTAACTCTTAAAAACCAATAAACCTATCCTGAAATGGTAAATTAAATAAAACACATGAAAATATGAACAACACGTTTACTAAGACAAATGTAAACTAATAAATTTTCCTAAATACATATTGCATCATTTTCCAAGTTAAGTTGCATGCATGGAAAGTAATGACCGACATAAGTTGAGGTATGATTGTATATATCTTTTATATTGGCGAACAAATCGCATACCGGTTACTCAAAGTTGTAGAATAACGCTGTCTTTAATTGAAATTATCTGATTTTCTGTGGCCTGCCAAAGATCAAAGTTCTCTTGTTAGTGATGGTCGCTAAAGTGAAGTAGTAGTATTATATTTTGAAAATGGTTGTGTTATTTCGTCAATTCGTTTTATTATTATTACGTATAGATATGTTTTTGAGTGTAAGAGAGACAGAGAGGTAACTTATGTATTGTAGTTTATATATATATACATACATACATATATATATATATATATATATATA
>NC_068995.1:51479225-51480631 GCF_001194135.2 Octopus bimaculoides | reverse complement strand
ATGTACTGTATATTTTTTTTTCTTATTTTTGTAATTTGTATATATTTATTTTATTATAAATGCAAAACAACACCACGGAGGAATCGACGTAAGCTTAAATAATAAACCGTGATTGGTGAACCGCGATATGGCAAGGGATTATTGTATATATATATATATATATGTGTGTGTGTGTGTGTGTGTGCGTGTGTGTGTGTGTGTGTGTATGTATGTATGTATGTATGTATGTGTGTGTGTATGTAAGTATGTATATATAAATATATGTGTGTGTACGTGTGTGAGTGTGTGTGTGAGGCGAGTTGGTACAATCGCTAGCGCGTCGAACAAAATGCTTAGCGTTATTTCCTGTGGCACTTTACGTTCTGAGTTCAAATCTCGCTGAGATTTAAATTTGCCTTTCATCCCCTCGGAGTCCATAAAATAAAGTACCAGTCGCGTAAATGTAGCTGATATAGACGGCTTGTCTTCTCCCTTCAAAATCTACTGACCTAAGACTGACCTTAAACTGGACTTGAAACTTGTACCTTATATGGCACGGAAACTGGTAGGAAGCCTTAGATTCCTTGGAAGAAAGCAGCGAATTCTTTTATTTTATTTTGTTTCATCGGGTTCAGTCATTAGACTGCGGACATGCTGGAGCACGGCCTCGACGGGTTTTTTGTCGACTATATCGACCCCAGTACTTACTGATGTAAACACATTAGCATCGGCGTTGCCTGCACCGATGCACCGTGTGCCATTCTTCAGGTGCCGAGGTGATCACGGAGCAGCGTATAATGAAGTGGTTTGCTCAAGAACACAACGCACCGCCCGGTCTAGGAATTATATATGTATATGTATGTATACACTATTATTGAATAATTGTGTAGAAAGAATTAGAGAGGAGTGCTCAATACATATTGTAGAGTACATTATTTTTTGAATTTGAATGTTTATTTCGCAACTCGAGTTTCATGCTGATGCGATCCTTTGGGGAAAACTTTTGGTTTCTTGCTTCGAGATTGCAGAGGGCGTGAAACTCAAATTGTATGATAGATACACTGATTAATAAGACACGTCAATGTTTGTTTTTATATCTAAAATATATATAAAAAACCTTTTGTATCTCTGTCTGTTCCCAATGCATTCTCAAACGGCTCAACCAAATGAAATCAAATTTAACATGGCAATACTATGAGACGCCCAGGAGTGTCAAAATGTAATTTTGGGGGATTAAAAGAATGCAACATTGGCGTGGGTTCCGTATTACGTCTCAAAACTCAAATAATAAAAGTGAAACTTTCGACGGAGTAAGTTATAAATAGCTTCAATTTTACTTTGTTTCGCTTTTCATAGTTTCACTATGTAAATATATACATGTATATATATGTATATATACATGTGTGTGTTTATGTGTGCATGTATAT
>NC_068995.1:51476228-51477640 GCF_001194135.2 Octopus bimaculoides | reverse complement strand
AGTGGTGGTGGTGGTGGTGGCGGCGGCAGTGGTGATGAAGGTAGTGCTGATGCAGCTGCTAGTGGTAGTGGTGGTTGTAGTAGTAGCAGTAGTAGTAATACATGTACAGGTCATCAGTCACTGTTAAACACTGTTAATTACTCTAATTAACGTGTGTGACTATATAACTCACCTGTAATTTACACTTCATTTTCACTTGTCTCCTTCATTCATTTTCATTTATTCGACAGATCCGCACAACACCCATCAGGTCATGTTGTTGTTGATGTAATTGTCGTTGTTTTCCGGTTCTATACATTCTGAGTTCAAATCCTGCAGAGGTCAGCCTTGCTTTATATTCTTCACGGTTTGAGAAAATGAAGAGACCAATTCATGGCTGTGGATGGAAGAGGATTTAGTAGTCTTCAGAAAAGGCTTTGATGCATATCTTCCGACGCTTTCCATTCTGAGTTCAAATCCTACGGAGTTCAAAGCTTGAGTTCATATGGTTCTGGGGTCAGTCCCATCACATGGCGCCTTTGGCAAGCATCTTCAACTATAGCTTCGGGCCTTCCAAAGCCTTGTGAGTGAACTTGGTAGGCGGAAACCGATAAAAGCCCGTCGTATGTAAACATGTTTGTATGAATGTATGTATGCATGTTTGTATGTATGTATGTATGGATGTATGGATGGATGGATAGATAGATAGATAGATAGATAGACGAGCAAGTGGCTGAGCACTCCACAGACACGTGTACCCTTAACGTAGTTATCTGGGAGGTTCAGCGTGACACAGAGTGTGACAAGGCTGGCCCTTTGAAATACAAATACTACTCATTTTTGCCAGCTAAGTGGACTGGAGCAACATGATATAAAGTGTCTTGCTCAAGAATACAACGCGTCGCCGGGAATCGAACTCACGATCTTACGATCGTGAGCCGAAAACACCCTAACTACTAAGCCACGCGCCTTCACAGATCTATAGCAGGACTGAATAGTCATCGGAGAGGTCATAGATGGAATGTCAGAAACGCCATTGACAATGCAGAAGCTCGGGGAGACGGCAGTCATCAGTATGTGTGGGTGCATACCCGTGCTCCTGCGATGACTTAACCGACAAAGACATCCTCAAAGCGGGTAGTATGACAAACAAGGAAGTCTCGTTTTTATTCTACCCGGACGAAGATCTTTCTGCATGAGGTGCAATGAGCTTGCATAAAATCTACCTTACTCACACCTCCTACGCGTGTAAGAAATATCCAATGTAACCGGATATTACCCGAAGTCATTTCGATCGACAATAAATTTCTAGAAACCTTCATTGTTTTATGGGACTCGCAAATGCTGGGCGATCTCACAGAATGTTTCTTGTGGCCGTTCTGAACGGTTCCTTCTTCCTCTAACTTAACACTAATCCCTATGACGGTAAGTGG
>NC_068995.1:51475911-51476192 GCF_001194135.2 Octopus bimaculoides | reverse complement strand
GAATTTTTTTTTGTTTTATAGAGGGAGTGGGGGTGTAATTTGAAGAAAATTTGCCTACACTTTCTCGGAAGGTAGTGTGCGTGGGTGGGGGTGTGGGTGTAAATCCGTGAGTGCATGTGTGTGTATGTGAGTGTGCGTGTTTGTCTTCCTGTATCTGTGTGCGTGCGCGTATGTGGTGGGAGGAGAATATATGGATGTGCGTATATATAACAATTTGTTATAGGCATGATGTGTATTTATTACATATATATATATATATATATATATATATTATATATATA
>NC_068995.1:51475389-51475901 GCF_001194135.2 Octopus bimaculoides | reverse complement strand
ATCTATCTATCTATCTCTCTCTCTCTCTATATATATATATATATATATATATATATATATATGTGTGTGTGTGTGTGTGTGTGTGTGTGTGTGTGTGTGTGTGTATTCATATATATGCATAAATCCTAATAGAAATGTTACTATGCATATACATATTAATGGAGCATTTGATATTATTAATCATTGTATGAAAATTTCGAGAACTGGCTGAGCCAGACGTTAAAACGAAACCTGAAGTCTCACTCAAGTTAGAATGATTAACACGTGTATGAGCGTGAGTCCGTGCGTGCGTGTGTTGGCGTCATATAATAGATACTTACACTAGCACACATACATACATATATATTTACACACAGAAATGCACACGCGCATGTACAGACACACACATACTCACACGACTATGGCTATGTACAGAAGAAACCAACGTATATATATATATATATATATATATATATATATATATTATATATATACATACATATTTTATATATGTACGATCTGTGTACCTGCTG
>NC_068995.1:51473660-51474876 GCF_001194135.2 Octopus bimaculoides | reverse complement strand
TACACACACAGGTACTGGCGTGGCCGTTTGGTAAGAAGCCTGCTTTCCATCCACATGGCTCCAGGTTCAGTCCCACTGCGTGGCACCTTGGGCAAGTGCCTTCTACTATAGCTTCCGACCGACCAAAATCTTGTATGCGGATTTGGTTGACGGAAACTGAAAGAAGCCCATATATGTATATGTTCTTTTACTTCTTTCAGCCATTTTCAGTGTGGTGATGCTGGAGCACCACCTTATGGTCGAAGATATCGACCCCTGAGCGTATTCTTTGTAAGTTTGGTACTTTTTCTATCGGTTTCTTTCGCCGAACTGCTAATTTCGGGGTCGTAAACACACCAACATCCGTTGTCAAACGATGGCGGGGTGATAAACAGATGCAAACACACAAATATGTACATATATATATATATGTGTGTGTGTGTGTATGTGTGTGTGTGTGTGTGTTTTGTTTAACGTTAAAGAAAGCGGGGCCAATTGAGGTGAAATAATTGTGCCGCATTGTTGTTATGAGATGCGAGTATGTTTTAAGTTGTGGGCGGATAACACGGGGGCCCAAATCTTGGAAGTATCTTTAAAGTGATGCCAACATCATTTGGGCAATGCTGATGGAATATCTTCCACATCATGCAGATGATGTAGCGTTGACGTCGGCGTTCGAGAGAATAAAGCCTCATTTTTATATTCATTCATACAGAGATACGAGGGTGAGTTAAAAAGTAATGCCATTTTGTTTAGGACAGGTATAATTACCAACACAGGAACATGTATCATACATCAAAATGAAGCTGGTCTTCTGTGGATCACATCCCTACTTCTCAACATAGTCACCGTTTCACTGGAATAATGTTTGCCTCTCAAACCCTCTTTCATGGGGCCGAAGAGATGATAGTTCAGTGACGAGGAAGTGAAAACTGTAGTGAAGAAGTGGCTCAAAGAACAGCCAACAGAATTTTACGGGGCAGGCATACATGCTCTCATTCGAAGGTGGAACATTGCTATTGAGAGAAACGGTGACCATATTGAGATGTAGGGATCCACAGGGGACCACCTTCATTTTGATTATGATACATGTTCTTGTGTTGGTAGTTATACCTGTTCTAAAACAAAATGGCATTACTTTTTGACTCACCTTCGTACATAACAGATTTGCAATTCATATCACGGAAAACAAAGAAAATGAACGCAGAAACAGATGCGTGGAATATAAGCCAGAGTT
>NC_068995.1:51469766-51472652 GCF_001194135.2 Octopus bimaculoides | reverse complement strand
TATATATATATATATATATATATATATATATATATATATATATATATATATATATGCGTGTGTGTGTCGGTTTTAATAGTGATTGGGAACAACTCTGCTTTCAATCATGTCATTTTGTAACTCGAATCGAAATTAATCTTTTCATCAAAATATCGCTCTTATTTTATAAAACAGACCTTCCCTTAACATAGAATTTCGTGTATTGACTATTTGTCTTTTTCTTTACTCAACCAGGTATTATTGGAAACACCTAGAAATGTAATAATTCTTAGAACACTAATAAGGAAATCTCAGACATGTATTGCTTCCACATTCTGTAACGGGCTCCATCTATTGAAAGGTCACTTGACAGACTGGTAGGAAATCACATACCAGGACACCCCAGATCCACTACAGACACCTCTGTTGTTCGAAGATTACTGATGAATCTCCCTGAGAATTACATGAATGTTACGCGACCAAAGCCTTGTGAGAGGGTTTGGTAGGCGGAAATTGAAAGAAGCCTCTCTCTCTCTCTCTCTCTCTCTCTCTCTCTCTCTATATATATATATATATATATATATATATATATATATATATATATATATATATATATATATATATACGACGGGCTTCAACAGAGATTCTCCCTATCGAGTGCTGTTGAAACCGAAGCTATTGCGTAAAAAACTTGTGTAATGTCTCATTCGGTGATGCATTGTTCACAAGAATCTATGAAACGCAGAACCTTGCAACTATTCAGCCAAGCCTACGAAAATTCTTAAACGTTTTTAAAGCAACACTTTGGTATAGCTTTTGGCCATTCCTGTACCCTAGCTAAATACGCCGCCCTTCTTCCGGAAACTTAAGACACCTTCGACTACAGAAAACGCAGACAAGCGTGTATTGTCGCGTACCTCACCCGTTGTGGAACGTAAACAGCACACACCCTACCCAGGTCACATTTTTAATGTTTGTGTTGCATATGTAAAGGCACTTTAATAGCGTTTCTATTTAACTTGGTATGCAGATAATTAAGGGAAACTTCAGTCCTATTTTTAGCCGGTCTCGAGTGCTATTTTTCTCAGATCACGGTTAACTCATCACATCGGTTTTTCGTGTTGCTGTCGCTGCTGCAGTTTATCGTCAGTGAACCCCAAACGAGCAGACATTCGATCATAGGTGTTCCGGCGGTGACTAATCCATCGACTGCAGATAATATATCCTCGAACTACCTTGTATTCTTTCCTTTTAAGGCGGTAGAATGTACGATTTGAAAGAGATTTGGTTGCTACTTCTAGCATGTCAAAGGATCCCGAAAAGCTTTCACTCGTTTCAATCGACGTCGTCGTCTTTGCCATCGTCGTCATCGTCGTAGTCGTCGTCGTTATTTTCGTTATTGTAGTTGTTGTTGCTGTTTAGTTCCGATCCGAGTTTAGGTGGAAACAGTTCCAATGACAACCATTTCGTTTTTCTTTCTCCTTTTTTAATTTTTTTGTTTCCCTCTTTTACAAATATTGATATATTAAAAAAAACCACATTATCAAAGTATCCTTAAATTTCCTAAGACAACCGGGGGTGATTTAAAGAGTATCGAGCTTCTATTTCTTGCAAATCGCGTGACCATGTGAGAGCTCCCCACGTTGATTCGTACACTATTACTTTCTGTTCTTGGTACAAGGACCCAGTTTTGGAGAGAAGAAGCATAGCCGACGACTAAATCAAATTTGCTTTTCGTATTAACGAAATTTTGCTGGTAGAAGTTTGTTAGAGCCTCTGACTCAAAGGAGATAAAAGACTGTAGCGCCATCTCAGTTCTCAGAACTTTGTAGATTTGTGGGAAGAAGGGAGGAAGTTATCCTCATAATGGAGACCTTTCTAAATCTTAGGATCAACGTTGATATTTCTAAGGGAACCAAGTGGTGGTGTTAAATAAGGCGACCTATTAATTTCTCTTTCTCTCTTTCTCTTTATATTTTGGGGGTAAATTATAGCAACTTTACATGTCGCAGTCAAAAGAAAGTCTGTAATCACTAAAAATACCTATAGGCGAAGGCACGGCTGTGTGGTAAGAAGATTGCTTCCCAGCCACATGGTTCCGGGTTCAGTTCCCTGCGTGGCACCTTGAATAAGTGTCTTCTATCATAGCCTCGACCAAAGCTTTATGAGTGAATTTGGGAAACTGAAAGAAGCCCGTCATATATATGTATAGGAGAGGTGCGTGCGTGTATATGTGTGTATCCTTGACACACTGCATGATAACCGGTGTTGGTTTGTTTATTGCCCCGAAACTTAACGGATTAAGTTACCTCAAAATAAGCTTAGGATTCGATATGGCCGCAGTCCAATGAATGAAGCAAGCAAAAGGAAAAAGAAGGCCACTAATATTTTGTTGAACTGAAGATGCGCACCCTTCCCTGATGAAGGTGTAAGGAAACTAAAAACTAGCCAAAACAATATTACTTGTTTCTGCCAACAGAGTGATATAGAAATGTGGTGTAATACATTCCTTATTTTTTAAAACAAAGCTCAAATTGTATGTTTATTGAAACAAATATACTTTACAGTTCATAGCATCTCAAGCAACTATGATAATGCGTTAAGAAAGAATTAATGTCGTATTAGATTAGTTATTATTCTGTTTAAATTTCTTTGTTGTCGGAAGCAGTTTGAATGGTGAGTTGCTATCCATAAATAAAAAGTAAAACTCAAACATCCAGCTGGTAATTGGGCTATGATACATAATTAATTTACTAATTAATAAATTAATTAATTAACCTCATTTAATTAGACAATCAAACTACGTAAAATATATACCTACATTTTAATGAGAAGGAAAACCACTTTATTCTACTACATTTCCAACGCACATATATTTCCTCCTCAAACCACCATTTGTGTGTGTGT
>NC_068995.1:51469223-51469756 GCF_001194135.2 Octopus bimaculoides | reverse complement strand
GTCTGTCTGTCTGTCTGTCTGTCTGTATTTGTCTGTGTATTTGTCTGTGTATGTGTGTATGTGTGTGAAGGCATCTTGTGTTCTTTATATGGATGTATTATAGTTTCACTTTTTCTCCTCATTTGAACTCACATGGTCATTCGTTATAGTTATTAATTATTAGTATCCAATTAGTGATTGCATTTTTCGTTGAGGTATGTAAGGCGTACGTATGTCCATTTGCGATATGTCTATATATATATATATATATATATATATATATATACTAGCAGAAATACCCGGCTTTGCCCGGGTTAATGAGAATAATGAAATCTAAAAACGCCGTCTAGACTACGCAACCCTCAACTGTTAGTAGCTACGATATCATATTTCTACATTAATAACTCTCCAATCCATGCCAGCATGGAACATAGACATTAAGTGGAATACCAGTCTCTCATCTAGGAGGGCCTTGAAATTAATGTTACCAACTGGGGACTATGTGTGTCGTAGTGATAATAAAAAGACCCAAAGGAGGTCTGCAACGAAATAAT
>NC_068995.1:51465293-51465496 GCF_001194135.2 Octopus bimaculoides | reverse complement strand
TGTGTGTGTCTGTGTCTGTGTTTGTGTGTGCGTTCGTATGTGTGTGTCTGTGTATGTGTGTGTACGTATGTGTGTGTGTCTGTGTCTATGTCCGTATGTGTGTGAGTCTGCGTGTGTGTTGTGTCTGTGTGTATGTCTGTGTGTGTGTGCGTATGTATGTGTGTCTGTCTGAGTGTGTGCTTATGTGTGTGTCTGTGTCTGTG
>NC_068995.1:51457463-51465283 GCF_001194135.2 Octopus bimaculoides | reverse complement strand
GTGTGTGTGTGTGTGTCTGTGTCTGTGTTTGTGTGTGCGTTCGTATGTGTGTGTCTGTGTATGTGTGTGTACGTATGTGTGTGTGTCTGTGTCTATGTCCGTATGTGTGTGAGTCTGCGTGTGTGTTGTGTCTGTGTGTATGTCTGTGTGTGTGTGCGTATGTATGTGTGTCTGTCTGAGTGTGTGCTTATGTGTGTGTCTGTGTCTGTGTGTGCACGTGCGTATGTGTGTGTGTCTGTGTCCGTGTTTGCGTGCGTACGTGTGCGCGTCTGTATCTGTGTGCGTGTGTGTGTATATATGTGTGCTTGTGTGTAACTGTGCGCGCGCATGTATGTGCGTGTGTCTTACAGTTATGCTGTACGGCAGGGTATATAGCACACCCAGTGCTCTTGTTTGCGATGGCCTACTTAGAAGCGACATGATCTTGAATATATGCCTGCAGAACTTTTACTCGCTCTTTGCAAATATGAAGCACCGTGTTAACAACGATAAAACCTGAATAATAGAATGCGTATATTTTGTGAAACTTGATGAAAAAATGTCTCGAGTGACAAAGGCTTTTTTGTTGTGGTTTTTTTTTTTTTGTTATTTTCATTGCTATTGATGGTATTGCTGCTTAACCCTAGGAGAGCTCCGACTGAGCAGGTTTGTCAATAGATGTATTCTGCTAGTGGTTATCCTAGTTTGCAAATATTGTGTTTTAAAGACGTGGTGAGATTTGGATGAATTTGGTATAAGCCTCGTTATGGTTTCTGCACAAACTGTGACAAAAGCGAGAAAAATCACGAGGGACGAGCTTTCACAAAGATGTTATTGGTTTCGCGCTTTAAAAGAAAAGACGTTGAGTCTTTGATATTTCGGACATGGCGTTCTCCATAAGACAAAAAGAAAGAAAAAGAGAAGAAAAAAGAGAAAGTGGTGGAAAAGAGGGAAGAGAGAAAAAAATGTTCGGAGCGAGGAAGAATTGGGGATGATTTAAGAAGAAAGGAAAAGGCGGGGAGTTGAGGGAAAGTGTGGATGTTAGACGTAGTGAGAGTGAGAGTGAGGAAGTGTGAGGAGAAGAAATGAAAAGGAAAAGAGAAAGAGAAAAGAAGGAGGGAGAGGAGAAAAGAGAAAGAGAAAGGTGGTCATGGGAAATTGAATACGAAGTAGAAAGCAAAGGAAAATGAGAGCAGAGAAAGTTAGAATTACGTGTTTGGGTCTGCGCATACATACATACATACATACATACATACATACATACATACATACATGCATACATACATGCATACATACATGCATACATACATGCATACATACAAAAAGAATCTTCTACACATGTTTTGATGAAAAACAGGATGAAACAAATTCAATGCGCAGAGACTTTTTGAACATTGTTATAACTCTGTGTCAAAGGCCATGAAGAAAAGTCGTCAACGGCTTATGTTCTATAAGGCGTGAAGTTTAGTCGCAAAATTGCAAATGTGAAGGACTGAGAGGCGATAAATGTGGTGGGGGGGGGGAAGTATGCAGCCCTTCTCGGAGGCAATTTTGTGACCAAGGGTGACAACACATTTATATATTCGATTTCGCAAGAAAAGTAAGTACTCAACATAAAAATTATTTCACATCCACATCTCTTATCAGGTCAGTGAACACTTGGACGACCTTTCACACGGCCAGTATGTTATGCGTGATGGTCACATTTGGGCAAAATACATATCACAGAGTCAGTGTCCTGTTGATAACGTAGACACGCAGATTTTGTGGTCGGGTTGGTGGATGTAGTGAGAAATGGGAACAAGTGCCAAACAGATTAGGCTGTTGTTGTTGTTGTTGTTGTTATTGTTATTATCATCATTATTATCATTATTATGTGCGCTTGATATGTTTGTACAGGTTTTCATACATAGAGAAACGAGTAAGAAGCGCGAGGGAGAGAGAGAGAGAGGAAGAGTAGTTAATCGAGGTCAAACCAAAATAGTTACTACCAAATATTCATGTTGCTGCTACTGCTGCTACTGCTGCTGCTGCTACTGCTGCTGCTGCTGCTGCTATTGTTGCTGTTATGATTGTTGTCATTTAACTCCAATGCAGTTTTGATTCAAAAGTACCTGTATAATGTTTCTTTCCTCTCTTTATGAAATCGACCTGGCGAGGGATTCGGGTTGTTATTTCTAGTAGGTCAAGCGGCTGCACAAAGAGTCTCTCGTTTTCTAAAGTATTTCATTACACGTTCATGCGAATTATAATGATACAGATTTACACAGGCTTAGGATTGGTCCCACGAGGGGAGTATGACTTAGTTTGTTCTGGACCCCTTTAACTACTGACGGAGTCGTAGGAAACACCGTCATGACATAGGACGAGTCTTGAGTATTTTTTTCTTTTGAGCCCCTAACGGAATCTTTCTCTCTCTCCAGGACTGACAACTGATGATGTCTTCCAACAAGAGAGGAGAGAGAGTCAGGCTGAAAGAAAAAGAAAGAGAACAATCGACACGAGTACATGACTGGTACTTAACAATCACCGAAAGATGAAAAGTAACTTTCACTGTGGCGATATTTGATCTCAAAGTAAAAGAGATTCGGAGCAAATACAAATTTTAATCTTGCAATCGACTCGGCCACTTCGGCGAACATATTTAGTTGATTAATTTATTTACTTGTTTCCATGTTGTTGCTTCACTTGCTATGACAATACTTTCTCCGTCTTGCATACGGTTTAGCCACTGTAAGCTTTTACCTCGTCAATCCATGCCAATGAAGCATTTCTTCACATCATTCCTTTTCTTCGGAAAATAATATATAGAATGAGGGAAATTTGGTTGCTGTTTCTAGCAGGTGGAGTAACAGAAGAGAGTTTCCTACACTTGAATCATTGTTGTTGTTGTTGTTGTTGTTTAGCCTCGGCTCAGCCTTCATCAGTGAGCTCTTACGTTGAAAGACGTTATAGCCGTGACCAAACCGTGATTCTGTCTGTCTGTCTGTCTGTCTGTCTGTCTGTCTGTCCGGAGCTGCGAGCTGTGATGCACAGCTTTACGTTAGTTTCTAGGGAAAAGTATCGACCGTCTTGATACATCCTCACCACTGGATCGGTCTCTTTCACAGCGAAGATACTGAAGTAGTAAGTTTTACCCACTCTTAACAACGCTATAAAGCTTCATTCTGTACGTGTCTTCTGCAATGTGGATCATCAAACTCGGAACTCAAGAAGTGGCCATTGTCCTAATGGTGGTCGGCCTTTCACGCGCGTCTATGACGAAGAAATACTGCTTCTTCTGTAGTTTTCTTGCTTTTGAGGACACAACAATTGTGACACGGACAGAGGTGGCTGCAAATCACTGCTCGCCTTCGTAGCTTCATCCTCAATTCTTGTTATTCTTTAAGTATGGTGAAAATCCTGGCTAGAAAGAATTTTTGATTTTTCAAGATTCGAAGTCGTTTGCACAACACAGGGCATATTTGATTAATTTAAATACTATAAAGTCTCACTGTAGATTAAATAAGGTATATACATCTTTAGATCCTGTTGATATATGGGAAAAGGTCTCCTGACAATCTGTTCCAGATTTTCTTACTGCTCCTAAGAGACGATGTACAATGACATCATTTCCTAATCAATAGCATAAACTCGCTGAATATAAAGCAGTCATAAGTTAGGCTAGCGCTGTAGTGGGTAGCCCAATTATGATATTACAACGGCTTAAGTAATAGCTGAGAAAATATATTCAGGTTTTTTTAGCAAGGAGGAAGACATGTTTTTAGCAAGGAGATAAGTGTTAGAAAAATTTTGTGATCAGAATTTCGACTTATTTCAATCTGAATAAAATTACAAACAAAAAGATTAATTTCAAATATTTTATCAATGATCCTTAAAATATAATACCACTGAACTACTAGACTCGATGCGATCGTTTACCCCTCTCCCTTAAATTTACTTCTGTTTATTTTCTTCTTACATTCTGGATTGCACCGTGACCAAGAAATTTCGAGGGAAATTTAGCTGATACTTCTAGCAGGACGAATGATCGTGTGGAGGTTTGATGTTAACAATGTTTTTCTTGCTTTTTTTTCTTTCCTTTTTCTTTTTTTCTTTTTACACAGTCATCATATTGCAGGTTTTTCTTTAACGTATTTCAGTTATTTCCTTTTTTACTTCTTTTTTTTTCTCTCTTTGTGTTAATCCCTGCCGCAGGGATCACGTGTCAACACACGATCCAATCCCTAAATACTGTTTTGGTGTTTGTATTCAAATGACCAACAACAACAACTTCAATAATGAAAACAATCATAACACTTGTACTACTGTTACAACTGCTATTACTACTACTACTACTACTAATAATAATAATAATAATAATAATAATAATAATAATAATAATAATAATAATAGCGATTATTAAAAAAAATTAATAAATTCATGAATTTATTTATTTACATACATAAGTTACCTGTGAATTTGTGTGTGTAAACTGGGAATGCATACAATGAGCTTCTCTGCCCTAGGTGTACGGAAAACACTCGGCGAGAAATGGAAGAAAATTTGAAGAAAGAAGAAATAAACGAACATAATAATAATAATAATAAAGATGTCCTGTACCAGGCAGTGGTTCTCATGACTTCTCATCTTAACTGATTGGAAGTCTTATCATGTACATTGTTTTGTCTGAGTATAAAAGATGGGTTACAGCAAATATTCTGCTTAATACCACGGATTTGCTTGTCAGTTGTTTGACCTTAACCAGTTGAGCATGTCCCTTGGTGAATCACAATATGTGCATCTCTGATCACGAGCAGGAGTAGTGGGGGAGCATCATAGACATGTGTTGAGAGGAATTCTTTGGAGTTTGAATAATTCACCTCTGGAAACATGGGTGCCTCGTTCAACGTCCTTAAACAATCCTAATGCACAGATACGCGCTACGGCTGCGCCCCTCGCAGATTTTCCTGGATGGTGAACAGGTTGTGGTCTTTGTTTATAAGATGCCTTTCTGAAGCTTATCCCTTTAACAGAGCTACAATCCTGGATCAAGAAGAAGAAAAACCAAGATTAAACGCCTGGCATTTGGAATGTCGTCAGGTGCTCACTGCCTTCTACAAGTCGGCCAATACGATCGGTGGAAGGTCTACGGTAGCAATGTATAGAAATCTATTAATAGCTGTGGATAAGAATAATGACATTCTCGGGGAAACTCTAGGCGTCGACCAGGATGAAATGCTAGTTTATTTCGGAGGACTTTCGGACCCGATACTACAAGAAACACTGCTGGGACGAATCCGACTATTGGCCAAATTCATCGCGATAATCAACCCACCACTCACTATTAACAAGGCAGAGACGGCGGTGTTTCTGTGTCCAGTTGTTACGGCAAAAGAGGTTGTGAGGTGGACAAAGCTGAAAGGATTGAAAAAAGACACCTTCCTCTTCGGTCAAATTTTCATCGGCAGACGAAAATGAATTATAGGCTGGAATCAATTATATCGACCCCGTACTTGACTGGTTCTTTATGTTATCGCCCCGGGAAGAAGATAGATAAGCTGATTTCAGTTGGCTATGAACTCAGAACGAGAAGATGCAAGACATTTTTTCTAGCATAGTTGCGAGCCAAGAATTAGAAATTGAGATTTGACTGCAGGCTTATGATCGTGGTAGTAGTAGTAGTAGTAGTAGTAGTAGTAGTAGTAGTAGTAGTAGTAGTAGTAGTAGTTCCTTTTGTAATTATTTCTCTGTAACAACGATATTGTTCATAATTGGTCATAGACTGTAGGAGATGAGGTAGGAAGGTTTTAATTATGACTGGAAAATCTTGCTGTTATTTAATCCCTTATTTAATCCCTTAAGTTAGCCCTTATCAAGTAGGCCTATGATTAAAACAAGTGTTTCATCCATGGCCTTCCTGTTTCACACAAAAATATATGCACAGGATGATCAGACTAAATTCGACGAATTTTCGGTTCCTTATTTCCGGAACTGTTTCATTCATCGGTGAAACAATCAGCGACGTTGGAGAGCATAAAGATTAAAGAAGAAAACAAGAAAAAGTTATCTGACATGAAGGACCGGAAGCTATCTAAGGATTGAAAAAAGCATTAACCGTATTATGATGATTACGCACTGAGTAGCAAAATGCCTACATCATGACTGCTACTCAATGCTTTATGTGAACACTGTGAAGGTTGTAAAACCAGACATGGACATCACGAAACCCGAGTCCAACCAAACTGTGATGTTCTCTGGGTTTATATCCGGTGAGAGTGATGTCATGCCGCCCCATATCTTTGAACAGAGCCTTAGGCTCAATTCGGTCGGTTATGTGAAGCTGCTAGTGAGTGTGATCAAGCCCTGGCTAGAGAGGCTTCCTACTTCATATGACCATATGTATAGCGAAAGAGTTCGGCGGCACTTTGCCATGTCACTGGAAACAGTCAGAAGTGGCTGCCAGGAGAATTTCTATGACTCAACCAGCCCCAATTTTTTGGCCTCCTAGTTCCCTTGATTGTAATCCCATGGATTACTATGAACGGGGTGCACCAACCGCTCTACCTGCAACACCAAGGACTTGCTGGTGGCCAGGATCAAAGAGGTGTTCGAAGATGTCTTCCCAGAGCAGCTACTTAGAGTAAACTGTTGATATTTTTTAATTATATTAAAATACTTTTTTCTTAATGGGATATTGATTTTTTTCCTTTTATGCTAATTGTCACGTTTAGCCCCAATAGATAGATAGATAGATAGACAGACAGACAGACAGACAGACAGACAGACAGATTGATACATACATACATACATACATACATACATACATACATACATACATATACGTAAAGCCTTTATACATATCTATATATATATATATCTATATACACACGAACACCCAGCCACCCACATACACACACACAAACACACACACAAACACACACACAAACACACACACAAACACACACACAAACACACCCACACACACACGCGCGCGTGTGTGTGGGAGGATTGTCTGTGCATGTTTGTCGCGGGGTGTCGTTTTTTTCCTTAGGGTTCAAATGTATTTTGCGCTTATCTGTGAAAAGGGGAAGAAGAAGAAGAAGAAGAAGAAGAAGAAGAAGAAGAAGAAGAAGAAGAAGAAGAAGAGGAGGAGGAGGAGGAAGGGAGAAGACGAAGAAGATGAACAGTCAACAGATAATCAGATAGACAGACAGATAGAGTGACAGACAGACAGATAGAGTGACAGACAGACAGATAGAGTGACAGACAGACAGATAATCAGACAGACAGACAGATAGAGTGACAGACAGACAGACAGACAGACAGAGAAGAGACACACGACAGACTGCAGACTGACTGACAGATAAACTAGACAGACAGAGGGAGACAGTGAAAGAGAAAACGGGAAGAGATATGTCGTATATATACCTATTTAAATATATATATACTTATATATACTTATATATATGCATATCTGTCTATACTTATATCTGTGTACTGAAACCTAATATAATCATTTACTAACAAGCAGGAGTGTATTACCCGACGACAGCAGCTACAACAATAATTGGTACAACAACAAAAAAGAACTACAAGGAAAGTGGGATAAAGCGAAACTGGAATTACATTTATCAAACGATGAGTACGTATTCGATTACAATATTCGATCTGTGTGTGTGTGTGTGTGTGTGTGTGTGTGTGTGTGTGTGTGTGTGTGTGTGTATTCATATGTGCTTATATATATATATATATATATGTATATATATATATATATGTATTATACATATAGATAGATAGGTATTGATATAAAGATATATATTTATACATACATACATACATATATATATTCACATATCTAT
>NC_068995.1:51450381-51456364 GCF_001194135.2 Octopus bimaculoides | reverse complement strand
TATATATATATATATACACACACACACAAAACTTCATATACTTGCGTGTATAACTTGACATAAACTTGATAAAAACATGTTTAATATATGTGTGTGTATAAAGTATCATATATATTATATGTATTATAATATATATGAGCATGTCTAGATATATAATTATGTGCATGAGAATACACACATAAAACAAATAAATCTGCACATACATACATACATACATACATACATACATACATACATACATACATACAGAGAAACAAAGATACCCTGTTGTCCATGTTGAAATTCCAATGAAGGAACGTTGGATCTGGGTTAGAAACCAGTTCTTTCTCTATTGGCAAGAAATCTCGAAATAAACTGAATAATGACACATACTTACATACATACATACATACGTACATACATAAACATATTTATACATACGTACATACATACATACATACATACATACATACATACATACATACATACATATGCAAGGTGCATTCCAGAAAGTTTTGAGGTTATTTCAAAGAGGGACATTTATGATTCTAGGACCCTCTGACTTTAATGCACTTACTGCGGCGCTCCATCCACTTTGTGAAGGGCACGTGGAAGTTCTTCGAAGTGAAGGTGTCCAGGGTATTTATCACAACCCACTTCATCTTCTCCTTATGCTTGGGGGACAAACAAGTGATAAGGGACAAGGTCTGGACTGTAGGAAGGGTGAGGGGCAGTTCTGATGTCCGTCTTTCTCAAGTAGGATGGAACCGCGAACCGATTCATCGTTCTGGTTCAGTTGCTCAGGTCTTCCTGAAGACCTTCAAAGCCTCCACAAAGTATTTTGTTGACTGCCTGGCCAGAGGGAATCCAGTGGACGTAGATGATACCTTTGTTGTCTATAAAGGAGATCATCACAAGCCACCCAGTGGAGTCACGTTGCCTGACACTTGTGCGTGTGAAAAACAGACGCTCGGCTCACACATAAACAGGCCGGAGCATTTCATAACATTTTATAGCATTTTTGTCCAGTTTAACACAAAGCTCTATTGCATAGCTAGATTCCAAATTTTCTTCACGTCCCGACTGCATTCAGCAGACTAATCAGCTGTGACAAGCAATGTGTCCAAAGTGTTGTCATAGCCGTCTCTTTCAATCTCGAATAACAAAATTTGGCAGGTCCGATTATTAGATGTATAGTAATGATAGACTAAACTTAAAATAATCTAGGACAGTTATAACGGGTTCTCCTAAAAAAAGGTCTCAAAACACCTCATATATACGAACATATTCATTCATATGTACATATCCATGAGTATAAATATATGTGTGTGTGTCCATGTCTATGTGTGTGTATGCGTGTGTGTGTGTGAGTGTGTGTGTAAGTATTTATGTATGTATGTCTATATGATTCCATGTATATAGATATACAAAAAAATATTCATGAAATATGTATGTGTGTGTATACACGCTCGTACTCACACAGACGAACACAAACGATAACATATATATATACATATATATATATATATGATGTAACGGTCGCGAGTCCAAGAGAGACTGCGCATCATGTCGATATTACTGTCATCTTCAGGTCTTCGGATAACATACTCATACATAGATTTTTTTGTGTATGTTGAGTGCTTCACATTCCCATCTTCTTGGACTCACGTTAGTCCGGTCGTTTGGGGATTCCACGGTAGGTCATCAGGAAGTGAGTTCTTCCTGTGGAGCTCACTGCTGACACGTAGAATGCTGTTATATTCTCTTTCAACACGAGGTTCATATATTTATTTCGGATGCTGTTGTTTGGTAGCTACTGTCTGAGAGAGACTATACGATATTCGAAGGCTGCCTGCACTAATTTCAGTCTTTTATCGCCTTAATATGTATGAATGTAAATACTTTTACCTGTGTATGTATGCATGCATGTAGGTATGTACGTACATATGTACGTACATATGTATGTATATATGTATGTGTATGTGTATGTGTATGTATGTTTACTTCCACTTTTAATTATTTGAAATATTTTTGTAAGAAAGTAGCTGCTTTCGAACAATGACTCTAAACTGCATTGTGAGAAGGTAAACAACGAAAACTGTGTCATATTTTGAACCCGAGAAAAATCTTTCATGTTTTTCATGCTCTACTTAAAGATTGTATTTATAATGTATGCATTTGCTGGTTGATTACTTCTTCTGAAAACCTAAGCTTTTACAAATTGTCATTAGGCATTTTCTTGCACAACGAGCACCGATTATTATTGGTATTAATGTGAATTTGTAATCCGGGTTTTGAAAATGGAGGTTTAGAAGCAGTTGTTCACAGTTTTCGCCTTTCTCTTTGATTTTCGAGAAGACATTCACATGAGCAGAACAGCTGACCTCTATGGTGATACATAATTTTTCTTGTCTACCCCAAACAAAGATATCCAGCCTGTTATGCTTACATTTGATAGAAGCTTTGATGAGAATGTCCCACCAATATTACATGTGCTGTTGTTTAATGTCAGTGGTGTTCTCATAGTTATTCCAGGACATCCCTTTTCTTTCTGTTTTGGATGGCATTGTATATTTGTTTCTACTCTAGGCACAAGGCCTGAAATTTTGGAGGGAGTGGAGGCCAATCGATTAGATCGACCCCACTACGCAACTGGTACTTAATTTATCGACCCCGAAAGGATGAAAGGCAAAGTCGACCTCAGCGGAATTTGAACTCAGAACGTAAAGTCAGACGAAATACCGCTAAGCATTTCGCCCGGTGTGCTAACGTTTCTGCCAGCTCCGCCTCTGTATATTGTATATATCGGTTTAGCGACCACGTCGTGTCAGATAAAGAGGAAGTACGTTGATAATCTTTTTTTGGGCAGCTACTGATCACATGCGTGATATCTTCCACAGAGATGTGACATAATCTATAGTTTCGGGTTTTGCTAACTCTTTTACTCAATCGGTATTTTATTTCAATCTCCTGTTCTTGGATAGAAAATGCATAACCTTCGAAGTGTGACGTGATGTAACGGTCGCGAGTCCAAGAGAGACTGCGCATCATGTCGATACTGCTGTCATCTTCAGGTCTTCGGATAACATAGCCATACATAGATTTTTTTTGTGTATGTTGAGTGCTTCACATTCCCATCTTCTTGGACTCACGTTAGTCCGGCCGTTTTGGGATTCCACGGTAGGTCATCAGGAAGAGAGTTCTTCCTGTGGAGCTCACTGCTGACACGTAGGATGCTGTTATATTCTCTTTCAACACGAGGTTCATATATTTATTTCTGACGCTGTTGTCTAGTAGCTACTGTCTGAGAGAGACTATACGACATTCGAAGGCTGTCTGCACTAATGTCAGTCTTCTACTGCCTTAATCTCTTCGTAAATAAAGCCTATTGATATCACTGCTTCTTCAGATGTTTCCAATTGATAACAGGATCTTGCAGACTTTAGTATCGTGTCTAAGGCGTGAACTTTGGACTTTCCTGTTTCCGACGAAGAGCCATGCTCGAAATGTTAACTACGACTCTCTCCCTTCACCGACCGAGCGTCATATTAATATATTTCTTGTGCACGTTCGTTTTTCTTTTTCTTCTTTGTTCTTTAATTGTTTGTTTATTTGAATTGATCATATATACATGTGGCACAGGAGTGGCTATGTGATAGGTAGCTTGCTTACCAGCGATGTGGTTCCGGGTTCAGTCCCAGTGCGTGACACCTTGGGCAAGTGACTTCTACTATAGCCTCAGGCCGACCAAAGCCTTTTGAGTAGATTTGGTAGACGGAAACTGAAAGAAGCCCGTCGTATATATATATATATATTTGTGTATATATTTGTGTGTGTTTCTGTGCTTGTCCCTTCACCATCGGTTGAAAACCGATGCTGGTGTGTTTACGTCTCCGTAACGTAGCGGTTCGGTGGAAGAGACTGATAGAATAAGTACCAGACTTACGAAGAATAAGTCCTGGGGTCGATTTGTTCGACTAAAGGCATTGCTCCAGCATGGCTGCAGTCACATGACTGAAACAATTAAAAGAAAAGAATATGTGTGTGTGTGGGGGGGTATGTGCGTGTGAGTGTGCTTGCGTGTGTTATGTAAGCGGATCTGTGCGTGCCTATATGTGTCTATATGTACAAAAGTACGTATATTATCTTAATATATACGTGTTGTATACATAACCGAAATCTGTTTTCGCGCTACGCCTACATTGTTCTGTTATAAATCGCATCCGGGACGAGGTTTATCATATCCTTAAGCAAAAATACTTGAAATGTTTCCTAAAGCGCGAACCCTTTTGCACACTAAGCTCCGATATAATCTGTGATTCTTGATAAACAAGGGACATCTTATTCTACGCACAAATGCCTCTACTTCCCACACATCTCTCTTTCTCTCTCTCTATCTATCTATCTCTCTCGCGCGCGCACGAGAGAGAGAGAGAGAGAGAGGGCGTATATGCTCGGTTTCTGTCTCCTTTTCTATCTCTTTCTTCTACGTAGCCGCCATTGTATAAATGCATTATTACATTCTGTACACTATTTTGGGTTGGGTACTCTTCCTCTTGTATACGAAGTATAGTATATATATATACATATATATATATATATATATATATATATATATATATATATATACAAATGTTTTCGCGTGTGTGTTTGTGTATGTCTAAGCATATGTAAGTATATATGCATTTGCGTGCATATATACATATATATGAGACGCATAAACGCGTCTAGTCGTTCAGTAGTCCAGTAAGGCCGCATTTAACCTAATCCGTATTCACTTCTAAATATTCCTCAGTCAACATCCCTTAATTAATAGGTCTCTACAGAATACAACTAATCTTTATCAAATCTAAAGGTATTGTCTCCAGTCCCCATTGCCCAGAAATTCACCAAACTTACCTTTCCTTCTGTGTCACGTTTCTCTGTCATGTTTATAAATATAGAACACCTTCAGCTCACCTGTTCCTTAGAATGGCTTGCTCTTACATCATCAGTCTTTCAACCCCTGCGCTTCTGATATCTAAGAGTACCTGTTAGGTATTCATTGTATGCTCCTTTTTACATCCGTTTCTTCGTGATAATGTTTATGATCTTATCACAAATATATTCATTTATTTACTAATTTTCATTTCAAATCAGAACTATTGTCTGTTCATTAGGTAGGAGGGTGTAATTTTTTTTTATTTTTCGTAGACCAGCCTTTTGGGTAATGAAGATAAGTTATAAATAGAAATCAACAGTTGGATGTTATCCCTCGCTTGATAAAACGGGACCACAAAACTTCACTAGTGACTCATTCAGTTGCAAATAATGTTATAAAGTCTTCCCTAACGATCAGTCGTAGTTAAGCGCCCAATTACTCTTGAATCAGGCAATGCTGACTTCTAAACAACCGCAGTGGTAATACGTACGAAGGAACAAATGATTCAGCCAGCTCGCCATCTTGCCCACAGTTTCCTTTAGTCTTTTACTCTTTTACTTGTTTCAGTCATTTGACTGCGGCCATGTTGGAGCACTGCCTTTAGTCGAGCAAATAAACGCCAGGACTTATTCTTTGGATGCTTAGTACTTATTCTTTGCCGAACCGCTAGGTTACGGGGATGTAAACACACCACCATCGGTTGTCAAGCGATTTTGGGGGGACAAGCACAGACACACAAAAATATACGCACACATACATGAATATATATATTTATACATATATACGACGGGCTTGTTTTATTTTCCGTCTACCAAATCCACTCAGAAGGCTTTAGTCGGCCCGAGGCTATAGTAGAAGACACTTGCGCAAGATGCCACGCAGTGGGAATGAACCCGGAACCATGTGGTTGGTAAGCTCTCCGTCAACTTCGAGATACCTCATTCTACCGCCCTCTGCCCTCCGACCCCACGCTCAGCTACCAACAGACTGTGTCCTCCACTATCCATGACCTCATCCTCTCCTCCCGTCTCCCCGCCACGGCCTCCAACCTTATTGTTCGCACCCCACGCACCCCCACCATTT
>NC_068995.1:51448596-51450219 GCF_001194135.2 Octopus bimaculoides | reverse complement strand
CATATATTTGTCTTTCGATTTATTCTTCTGTTCGTGCATTTATTTATTCCATTTAAAAAAAAAAAATCTTTCCAGTTTTACTTATTTTCGTTCGTTTTCTTTGTTTTCGTTTGTTGTTGCTCTTCTTCTTCGTCGGTTCTGCCTTTTATCGCCGCTACAAACTAATTATCATAAAATAAGACTATACCGTCGTGTGATGCAATTAGATGCGCTGAATTCTAAACGAACTGCTAAAATAAAAGAATGTATGACGATTTGATAAGAGGAAATGACAACAACAGCAACAACAACAACATTAATAATAATAATAATAATAATAATAATAATAGTAATAATAATAATAATAATAATAATAATAATAATAATAATAATAACAGCAACAACAACAACAATAATAATGATGATGATAATAATAATAGTAATAATTTGTACTGCAAACACTCTAATTTACCATTTCATTAATATCTTAACTATTATCATCGAATTTCACTGAAAATCGTGATGAGGGCCAAGAGAAAAACATTTTAGCTTTTGCGATTATTTTACTACTACAACTACTACTGCAGGTGCTAGTAGTAGTAGTAATAGTAGTAGTAGTAGTAGTAGTAGTAGTAGTAGTAGTAGTAGTAGTAGTAGTAGTAGTAGTAGTTTGGAATGTTTACCGTCACTGTTGTCTTTATGATAAGGAGAAGCGGCAAGGAATGTCTCTGTTCCATTTTCAACCGACACCACAGCAGGTCAGAATTCAAACATAACACACACACACACACACACACACACACACAACATGCACATTGATACATACACGTACACACGCACGCACGTTCAAAATATACACTCTTTTATATCTAATACAATATCGCATTCGATGAATAGCGGTACGTAATTGATTGCCGGATCTTTACGAGCCAGTAATAACTGGTTCATTGCATTACAAGTCAGCCTCAGAAACAAGGGATTATCTGGATAATTCAGGCAGAACAAATAACATACAGAATATTTTTATTATTATTCAAAAAGCACCAATTGTGCAATTTTATTGCGTTGGGTTACAACGTTCGTCGAAATACATCCGCGAAAGATGCACCAGTGTATAGAAGCTATATATATATATATATATCATCATAAATATACAGGGATTAGCATTGAGTTGCTTCTCCAACATACTGAAAATTTAGAAATAGCAGTCAAAGAACTACTGATTCTAAACTACAAATTTTTCTCTAAATGGATGGCGATATTTATGGCACACTTAGAACCATGAAACGATCGTATCCGATTAACTAAAGACTTGTTTTGTTTATGCTTTCCTCTCCGGTTTTTTGTTCTATGTGTGCCATAAATATCGCCATCCATTTAGAGAAAAATTTGTAGTTTAGAATCAGTAGTTCTTTGACTGCTATTTCTAAATTTTCAGTATGTTGGAGAAGCAACTCAATGCTAATCCCTGTATATTTATGATGATAAATGGTTTTACCGATAAAGGTTTTTTCATACTGAACTACTTGGCAAAATTGTTAATTATTAATTCTATTATTAATTGACGATTCCCTGCCCTTATTCTTGTATATATATATATATATATATATATATATAGTTGAAATTTACTGAAAAACAAAAGAT
>NC_068995.1:51447475-51448190 GCF_001194135.2 Octopus bimaculoides | reverse complement strand
TTATGCTTTCCCCTCCGGTTTTTTGTTCTATGTGTGCCATAAATATCGCCATCCATTTAGAGAAAAATTTGTAGTTTAGAATCAGTAGTTCTTTGACTGCTATTTCTAAATTTTCAGTATGTTGGAGAAGCAACTCAATGCTAATCCCTGTATATTTATGATGATAAATGGTTTTACCGATAAAGGTTTTTTCATACTGAACTACTTGGCAAAATTGTTAATTATTAATTCTATTATTAATTGACGATTCCCTGCCCTTATTCTTGTATATATATATATATATATATATATATATAGTTGAAATTTACTGAAAAACAAAAGATGTAGACAGGTGTATATGCAACGAGCAGATGTATTAGTTTAACGCTCGGGAAAGTGAGAAAGTATTTTACGTTTCGAGCCTGTATATGTTTGTGTATGTGTGTGTTTATCTTAACTATAGGAAAGCCTTCTTTTTTGTCGAAGGCTAATATGCCCCTTTATTAGACTATTTTCTTTAGTCATTGCACGGTTGTCGCTATAAGCTTTAAGCTTATATAAAAAAATACCATTAATATTATTTACAGCGCTAGTTAGTGATACGAGACAAATTTTAGGGTACTTCAGATGTTTGTGACATATTTTAATTTCTAAAGGTAATTTCAATGCAGTTTAACCAGAAATACCTATGTATATATATATATATGTGTGTATATATATATATATATATATATAT
>NC_068995.1:51446886-51447465 GCF_001194135.2 Octopus bimaculoides | reverse complement strand
ATTATTATTATTATTATTATTATTAATATTATCATCATCATCATTATCATCATTATTAGGCGGTGAGCGAAAGGCGGCGAGCTCACAGAAATGCGTAATGGTATTTCATCTGTTTTCAAGTTCTGAGTTCAAATGCCGCCGGAGTCTACTTTACTTGCTGGACATAAGAGACCAATCCTCTTCCTTGAAATTTCAGACCTTGTGCCTACAAAAGAGAGAGTTGTTATTTTCTGTTGTTGTTGTAGCTGTTGTTGTTGTTGTTGTTTACGGTTGTTGAGTTCATAGTCGGCTCCTACAAGAGAATTATGATCAAAAAGATTCAGGATATGCCCATCCCATATCACATGTATATTTTGAACGACGAATAATGTACCCTGTACTACATATCTATTGTCCAGTAAATTTTTTAAAAAATTTTTTTTTCTTCTTCGACCGAGATTTGGCTGCTATTTTCAGCATGTTAAACGGCGACGTCTCAGTTTCTTACGCGGCCGTGGTTAATATTAGATTAAACGTACTTTTGTCGATGCTAAATTCAATTGTGTAAATGTGTGTGTGTGTGTGTGTGTGTGTGTGTGT
>NC_068995.1:51441870-51444712 GCF_001194135.2 Octopus bimaculoides | reverse complement strand
TCTGTAGCTGGTCTTCTCTTGGAAGAGCCCTGCTTCTCACATGGACAACTGTATGTTGGCTGCTCAAGAGTGGGCAGCAACAAAAAACCTATTTGTATATGCTCCACAAGGGAAAACAAGGAACATAGTTTACAATGAGGTGTTATAATCACAACAGCAAGAAAGTATGTACATGATCACCTTCTTTTACGAAACTTCATTGACTTTCATATATTTATATTGATATACATATATATACGTGTGTTTGGGTGCGTGTGTGTATATACATCTCGATATATAAAGATGATGCGTAGTCGAGACGGCGTTTTTAGATTTCATTATTCTCTTTAACCCGGGCAACGCCGGGTATTTCTGCTAGTAATATCTAAAGAACCGAGGCTAATTAATTGAATGCGTTAATAATTTTAATGAATTAAGCATTATTACATTGATGTGGTACTTACTGTATACCTACTTTTTCCCCTCCTGAATATACTATCATGTGATAGCCTAATATCACGGTGCCTATCCACTCATTACCTCCACCTTAGCGAAGGTGGAGGTATTGTTTTCAGTTGCGTTTGTTTGCTTGTTTGTTTGCTTGTTTGTCCGTGGACAAGATATCTCAAGAACCGCGGGATGGATTCGGATGAAACTTTCAGGGATGTTTGGCCTCGTGACTGGCACGAACTGATTAGAATTTAGGATCGATCCGGTACCGGACAAGGATTCGGGATTATTTTTCATGTTGTTTTACTTAATTTTTGAGAGCGGCCGTGTTCATTTTTAGTATTCTTGCTTATGGGAGCAGTCACGTTTATTTCAGACATTCCCATTTTAAAAATCATCACTGGTTAATCCTTGAGGGGACGTTGGTGTTGCCTTGGTGGAGGTTTGCGCTCTCTGAGTGCTCTTGTTTTTTTTTATCTTGTTTTCTTTTTGTGTGTGTGTGATGGTTTTGTCAAATAGAACCAACAGCTACAAATATCCCACTAATACTTTATATGTGAAGAGATTTCATTTGTTCATATTTATATTTTTTAATATAAATATGAAATTTTTCGTACTTATTTTTACTAAGCACAACTGCATTACGTCGAGGGTTCCAATTGATCCGATCAACGGAACAGCCTGCTCGTAAAATTGACGTGCAAGTGGCTGAGCACTCCACAGACACGCGTACCCATAACTTAGTTCTCAGCAAGATTCAGCGTGGCACAGAACGTAACAAGGCTGGCCCTTTGAAATACAGGTACTACCTCATGTTTGCCAGGTGAGGGGACCGGAGCAACGTGAAATAGTCTCTTGTTTAAGGACACAACGCGTCGCTTGGAACTGAACTCACAACTTGGCGATCGTGAGCCGAATAGCCCACGACCACTGAGCCACGCACTTTCAAACAACTGCATTAAATAGCATTTATAGATGCTATTAGGCGGCGAGCTGGCCCAGTGGCTAGCTCGCCGGGCGAAATGCTTCGCGGTATTTCGTCTGCCGTTACGTTTTGGGTTCAAATTCTGCCGAGGTTGACTTTGCCTTTCATCCTTTCGGGGTCGATAAATTAAGTACAAGTTACACACTAGAGTCGATGTAATCGACTTAATCCCTTTGTCTGTCCTTGTTTGTTCCCTTTGTGTGTAGCCCCTTGTGGGCAATAAAGAAATAATGAACGTTAGCACGCTGGGCGAAATGCTTAGCGGTATTTCGTCTGCCGTTACGTTTTGGGTTCAAATTCCGCCGAGGTCGCCTTTGCCTTTAATCCTTTCGGGGTCGATAAATTAAGTACCAGTTGCACACTGTGGTCGATCTAATCGACTGGCTTCCTCCCCCAAAATTTCGGGCCTTGTGCCTAGAGTAGAAAAGAATATATAGATGTTATATTTACAAAGTTATTATCGGTTCAAATATAGTTGAGCCATATTCGAACTGTGTTTGGTCATGGAGAAAATTTCTCGATGTAGGCAAATGGCAAAAACTGGATATGCCTCAAGTATGTCCGAACTGGTAATAAATTTGTATTTATGCACATCACTTCTTAGCGCTGTCACCCCGTACATGCTATAATATTTCTGTTAACAATATATAATCTTAATAATTAAACACAAATTAAGGCACCGAACTGGCAGTATCGATAGCATGCCGGGCGAAATGCTTAGCGGTATTTTGTCTCTCTTTACGAGAACATTGTTTTTGCTTTTTAGGGTGAGGTTCCAGCGACAATTGACATGGATAGATAGAAATACAGGTAGGCCGATAGGCTGATATATATATATATATATATATATATATATATATATATATATATATACGTCTATCAGTTATACGTCTATTAGTGTGCTTATGTGTGTATAATTATAGACACGTATGAGTGTACGCTGATATACGCTTGTTTGTTCATTCTTTATTGGTTTCAGCCAGAATCTTCGGTCATTCTGGAGTACGTTCGTTAAAATTATTAGTTTAGCAGAGCGTATCTGTTTATGATTAATGAAAATTATCATATCAAGCCAAGTTTGTCAAGTAATTAATTAATGCGGGAAAGATTTACATAAATATACAAAAGTGAACGGACAAATGACCACCACAACCACCACCACCAACAACAACAACAACGACGACAACGAGACAGAAAGTAACAAGCAACACGAGATGTGTTGGTAGTAGTAGTAGTGGCAAGCTTACTTCCTAGCCACAAGGTTCCGGGTTTATCCCCACTGCGTGGAACCTTATTTAAGTGTCTTCTACTGTAGCCTGGGGATGACCAAAGCCTTGTGAGTGAATTTAATAGATAGAAACTGAACTGAACTGAAAGAAGCACGACGTATATATATATATATATATATATATATATATATATATATAT
>NC_068995.1:51436096-51441547 GCF_001194135.2 Octopus bimaculoides | reverse complement strand
ATATATATATATATATATATATACACGTACGTATGTGTATGTATACATAAAAAAAGGAGAGACAGATAGACACTCCGAAAACCTTTACCGAGGACTATGCCCACTGAATAAGGAACGGCCGTTTTAAGTGACTCCTTTAATTGATTAATGAAAACATTTCATCATTTGACAGAAACCGTTCTCGTCAGATGACCGCATAGACTTCAAACATAAAGGATACCTTGTTAAGTCTACTATAATTTGGAGAGTAACAGAGGAAATCGTGGGGGTCAGAATAAAATGAGTGGTAACCTGGTTACTTCATATTTAGAAGAGTTTATGTAAAATGTAGTCTTCAACCATTTAGAATCAAATCCATTTGTCAACTGTATTCTAGTTAATGGTGATAAATCAATAAAAATCAGACAGCCTACCAGACTCTCAATGTATTGGAATTCTGGTACATTGTCTGACACCTAAAGGATGAGTGGACCCTATACTAAGTTAAATGGTGGCTCATAGAGCAACCGGGACCCTATATAAACGAGAGCAGAAGATGCACACAGAGCGGGCAAGGATCCTTAAACATTCGGTTGACCCGAGGACTCTCTTAAACTCAAGACACGAATCTTCAAGTTTTCACTTGATTACACTGGGTATTGTCATGCTGTATGAGTGCACGTTTTCGATTGACCAATGTCGGGTAACGAGATTTTAAAGTATCACATTTTAAAGTTATTGAGTATAAAGGTTAGCGTTCACTGCGTGACCGTCTAAAACAAGCTCAAAGTGAGACAGCCTCCTCAAAATTCCACCAAGCACGCAACATGATCCTCTGTCCAAACCGCCCTATTTTGACAACATGTTCTGAAACGTGACCAGAACGGAAGCACTAATTTTTATTATTAGGATTACTAAAATAGATTCATTTTTTATCCAACGCCAAAACCGAGCATCACGAGGATTAGCCAGTAGTTGTTTGCAAATGTTCACGCGTCATTGAGCCAGATTATATGGCAGTTCATGAGGAACTTCTCGTCAGAATCTATCCACAAAGTCGAGCTTATGGACGTGTCGATTGCTTTGTGAAGGACCAAGTTCTGCCGACAATATGCGAGTGCTTTTGCTTGATTGCTGTTCTGCTATTTCAAACAAAGCTTCGTCTTCAACAGCAAAAGGTTTCTCTGTCCTAGGTTTGCCTTCGAAGTTCTTTTCGCCTACTTTGAAACATCTGAAACAGTTTAGGGCCCCACATGTATATATATATATATATGTATATATGCAACAAGCTTCTTTCAGATAGACAGACAGACAGACAGACAGACAGACAGACAAATAGATAGATAGATAGATAGATAGATAGATAGATAGATAGATAGATAGATATAAGAATTGCTGCCTATATCATGGTGATTTGCATCGGGTATCAAACTGCAGTCATCCTAAATGCTGTTCAATGCTCTGTGAACGATGTAAAGAGTATCATGTGTGGCATGGACCTCATGAAAGGCAAGTTCCAACAAACTGTGATGGTCTTTGGCTGTGTCTCCAGTGAAGTTAACATCATGGCGGCCTACAGCTTTGAACAGGGCCTTATGCTCATTTCAGAAAACTGCGTGAAGCTGCTAGAGACTGTGGTTAAACCCTGGGTGGAGAGGGTTGCTGCTGGAAGGCCGTATGTGTGGCAGCAGGATTCAGCTCCTTACCATCCCTCCAGATAGAGTCAGAAGTGGTCGACGGATAATGTCTACCACTTCACCAGCACCAATTTCTGGCTTCCTAATTCTCCAGATTGTAATATCATGGATTATTATGTGTGGGTGAGGGCGCCGTTGAGAAAGACACCAACTGTTCTGCCTTCAACACCAAGGTTGTACTGGTAGCCAAGATCAAGGAGGTGTTCGAAGATCTTTCCAGGGACACAGCGAGGAGCGCATGTGCCAGTTTCAGGAGCTATTTTGAGGACGCGGTGGAAGTTGAGGACGGCTACTTTGACAAGCTGTTATCTTCCACCCATAATCTAGTTGATATTTTTGAAATACTATTATTTTTGGATGGGGTATTTTGCTTTCTTTTCCTTTTATATCAACTGTCATATTTAGCCGGAACAACCTCTGTGTGTGTGTGCGCGCGTTGTTATTAATGGGCCGTAAGAAGGTTTTTGTTTAGAACCCAATATATTATATAACACAGTAGTACATACACTCGTAAGTGTGTATTAATGGTTGCATATACATTCATCGGGTTCGTATGTACATTAACATAATGGGCGAGCGAGAGAATGTGACGTTTTATGTTTTGAAATAGGTCAAGAACAAATGAGAATAAAATGAATAGCAATGGACGTTATGATGAATAGAAACCTTGAAAAGAAGAACACCGATGACTTTTGAGATGTGAAAATTATTACGAGAGAAGTTTTCAATGCTGACGGTGAGATGAGCCTCTGTTTTGTGTTCTTAGGTGGAGCTGGTTTATAAAAGATCTCTTTGGCAAAATTAGGCTGGAACGGTTACAGTTATGAATAAAAATTGTCGTTTACAATTACGCTTCTTAAACATTTATATAAATTTGTTTGAAATCGCTAATCTTGAAAGCTTCTCTCGTAATATTTTTTACTGTTCAACGTTAACATCGACATCACGGGAGCGCGTTATGTCAATGTTCCCATGCTTTCAATGAATGTATACACAAACATATAATCTTGTGAACGTAAATGGAGGCGCTGGCAGAATCGTTAGCGCTCCGGAAAAAAATGCTTCGTGGCATCTCGTCCGTCTTTACGTCTTGAGTTCAAATTCCGCCGAGGTCGACTTTGCATGACACTCTTGTCTTAATCTAATCTAATTCTTGCCTTAATCTAAATCTAAGCGGCTTCATTCAAAATGTGAGTTGCTCTATTCATACAATTTACAGTTGATTTATTTCACCTACCCCACAAACTGAAAATGAATTATTTAGTCACGAGAAAGAAGAAAAATCTAACATTCCGAATAGAAACCTTCGTCAAGGAGAAATTATATAAGTTATTCCACTTCTTATAATTACTCTTTACTAATGAAGACCATAATTTCCTCGAAATCAACTGTTTCTGTTCAATAAATAGATGTTGTATTAGTCAGAGTAGAGGAAGGACAACGCCCAAGTACCTGTGAGACTGGTTGAAGAAAGCCTGACAAATGTCTTCAAACTGGAAGACTTGACCTGAATGTTTAAAACAGGTTGGATTTCGTTTTAGGCATCCAAGGATCACGCTCATTAGTGTTTAAGTGCGTGATTGACAAGAAAAGGGGTGGTCTCTCTTTTGAGTTCCCATCAATTAAATTTCACTCGCAAAGCTTTAATCGATTCGAAGCTAAGATAGATGTTTGCTTAACGTAGGGTACACTTGCATCGAAAATGAAACAAGCAAGTTGTGAAGCTAACATCTTAACTACACATCCATGCTTCGGATTCTACAGTTTTATTGTGAAAGTAAAATAAGAAAACAGAAATTAGAGTGTTCGTGGTCGTGTGTCAATTCAGAGCTAGAACTATTCAAGCGAGAGGGAGAGGATGACGCATATCTCTTTCTTCCATTACGACTCACGACAACTAAAAATACAAAACGTCAAAATGAAATGTTCTGAATACACGCCATGCGTACACACGGAACTTCCTGGTTCCTACTTTACCAGTTTTAACCATTCTAAATATATGACATTTAGCCGCAGTTACATAAATAGATTGGTAAGCTATACTCAACAAAGGTTTATCAGTAAACCATTGGAATAACGATAGGGCAAGGTAAGCTAACGTTTATTTTCACTAGTTCTTGCTTTCTATAAATCTTCTTATATACCTAGCTATTCATCTCCATACCTACCGACATATCCATTTATCCAGCTATCACATTTTAGGGACACCATTTTTTTTTTCGAGCTTTTCATGATTGATTCCTTTTTCAAGGATTTCGAAACTAATGATAGAAAGACAGATATTCTCGGGACTTAGAACAAATGTTTATAACTTAGTAGAATCTATTAAGGTACCCCAGGACCAAGTGGCGGTTGCGAGAAACTGAGTAACGAAACATGTCTAACGCTCAAAATGAAACTGCTAAAATAAAGATGAAACTGCTAAACTGAAAATGGAACAGACAAACAAACAAACAACTAACAAAACAGGATATCCATATTTACGAAGATATTTACTAAGAAAATAGGCAACTGATTTCATTATTTGCTCAGTTGAAATTTCCTTTCCCAAGCTTTCTTCAAATCTCCCCTGCTTATCATTATTTATAATTATAGATAATTATTATTATTATCTATTTATTCATTATTAAGCTAGTAGATGCTAGTTCAATGAACAGGAATTTATTTTGAGGTTTGATAACAAGTCTCCGCAAATCTAAAGAATTTTCCTCCGGATTTTTGCAGAATATATGACGGTACGTCTTGCAGGTCGATGATTCGAGTTACAATTCCAATCTCTCTGAGTTTCTTTTGGTAGCATTTTGTATGTTGTGCCAGGAACACCAATTACTACAGTTTTCTTCAGTTTCTTCAGCTCTCTGGCTGAAATATTTCTTATTTTTTTATAATTTCTTTAATATAGATTTTACTGCAAAATCTATGATCTTACGCTATTCATTTTGTCCCCTATAATCATATCTGGTCTCTTTGCTTCAATTCTATGATCAGCTTTCATGAGCAACTCCCACAAAGTATTGTAATTCTCATTTTCTATCACAGCCTCTGCTTCGTGTTCATACTACGTTTCTGTTATTCTGTTATTCTGTTATTCGGTTAACATCCCAATGCTCTCTTTCACCCACACAGTCAGGCCTGCGCTTAAACTCTTTTGTGCTAAGCTGCATTCACTCAAGAAATGACTGATACTCTCGTTTCCTGTATTGCTATTATTCTCATCATTATTATTATTACTATTATTATTAGTAGTAGTAGTAGTAGTAGTAGTAGTAGTAGTAGTAGTAGTAGTAGTAGTAGTAGTCAATAATCTTAATTTTATCACGTGATTTCACTGTACTTACCGAGTGCAGCTCTCTGTGCCTTGGACATGTGCTGTGGTCTGTTGCGGTGCTCTTATTTTTACTGTATTGAAAGTGTTTTACGTCGGATGCGTGCGGTGCCTAGAAGTGCTATTTTCTGTATGTTATATATTACTTGTTGTTTTTGTTATATATTTGTCTGAATATTTTTTTTTTATCATAAGCGGTATTTCGTCAGTCTTTACGTTCTGAGTTCAAATTCAGCCGTGGTCGACTTTGCCTTTCATCCTTTTGGGGTTGATAAATCAAGTACCAGTTGCGTACTGGGGACGATCTAATCGACTTCCCCCACCTCTCCAAAAATTTCAGGTCTTGTGCCTAGAGTAGAAAAGATTATTATTATTATTATTATTATTATTATTATTATTATTATTATTATTATTATTATTAATATAGAAAGGATTGAGGTAACTCCTCCT
>NC_068995.1:51433311-51435628 GCF_001194135.2 Octopus bimaculoides | reverse complement strand
TTCTATATTAACCAAAATGAAGTAGATTGACAAATTTATTTTTTGAACCAGTTGAAGACACACGAGATGTCGAAATATCGTTCACCAGATAACAAATGGCACTCTTCTTTTAATTTTGACTCTATTATTATTATTACTATTATTATTATTATTATTATTATTATTATTATTTGTTTGGCGTTTGCTTTGTATTTGTACAAGTTGTTGTTATTATTATTATTATTATTATTATTATTATTATTATTATTATCGTACGGCTTATCAACCAGTTTATGTACTGACCTACCCTGTCATGTCTTTGCAAATACTCTTTTGGTGCCAGTAGGCCACATCCAGAGGTTGTGTGGTCGATTGTCTCTGGATGTTCAACACATTCGCAATGCAAAGGACTGCCTCCACGTTTCATAAAATTACTCGAATAATTCCTAGTTGGGGAGCATTGATCAAAGCATGTCAGCCACTCATGAGTAAGGGTTTGGTCTACATCAAAATCCCTGTCTATATTCTCATATTTACCATGCAGTAGTTTTGGCTCGCTCTTCGCCTTAGTGTAACGGAGGCTTAGTGTCTCTTTTTTTTTTTTTTGGCAGAATTTGCTTTGCATTGTTAGTTGGGGACAAATTTTCTTTGAGTACTGTTTCTTAAAGATATATTTTTGAATTTTTCGTCACTGAGTGCAACTCTTTGGTACCTTCATGTTTCAGAACCAGCTTTAACATTCAGTTGTTCGCTTGCTGCTTGCAAGCAGAAAATGCCACGGTTACAATATTCAATAAGAGTTAAGAATGTGTTAACCCCCAACCGCCTTCTTTTCTTGGAAGGTATACTACGGTATATGTCTGCTTTTGGGTGATGCATGCGATGCATTGTCATCAGCTTTAGGATTTTAACACCAACTTTGTTGATCTCAAAGATGGACCAGTTTATAACATTGAAGCTATATGAGATTACACTCATATTCAACGTGATTCTGGCCTCAATTTTGTGCCTCAATTTTGTGCCTCGGTTTTCAGAATAGCTCTTACTCTATGATAACACTCCTTATGATTTCTCTTATCAGTGAATGTTTAATACCATCTCCTTCCCAAATTCCTTGAAACTTATAACTTACTATCATGTTCTAATTATTTCATTTCAGTATCTATCTAGGGTGATGTTGCATAAATTTGACAGTTTTCTTATGGCAAATGTAGCCTTGGTGCATTTGTCAAACCTAAATTCCATTTCGATGTCGTCACGAAATTGCTTGACTATATGAAAGAGTGCTAGCAGTCTTTGGTCATTTTGTGCAAATAGTTCCAAGGCATCCATATAGAGATGATTGATGATTTTACCCCCATGCACCTTCTATCCATAATTCGTTTCATTCGGGAGTTTATGTAGGGAAAACAGTACTAAACGGAAAACAAAATAGGTAATGAGTCTCCTTGGAAGATTCCAGAGAATCTGTGTCGAGAATTAATGTTGCTTTCCAGAGCTTAATGACATTCCTGGTTACTCATGAAATTTTGAATGTTTCTTGGCATTCCTCTATCCAATGATCTGGGCTGGCACAATATTACAGTGTCATTCTTCCTTCGACTACTCTAACATCAGCTGTTCTGCTGTCAACCGTTCAACCGTCAACCGTCTTGTCAACCTTTCTGCCGTCAATTATTTAGAAGTCAACCATTGCCGTCAACCATTTTGTTTTCAACCGACTTACTGCCAACCGTTCTGCTGTTCATTATTTAGATGACAGCCGTTGTCCCGTCAACCGTTTTGCTGTCAACCTTTCTGACGTCAATTGTTTGGATGTTAACCGTTCTGACGTTAATCGCTCCAATGTAAACGTTTTACCGTCAACTGAGGTCGTGTGTTCGGGTATCAACCGTTCTGACATCAAGCGGTTTGTTGTCAACAATTCTGACATTAGCCGTTCAGATTCCGACCGTTCTACCGCCAACTGTTCGGTTCTCAAATTTTTAGCTGTCAATCGAATCTTTTTGAGTTTGGCCATTCTGGTGTCAGACGGACCCTTTTCACGTCAACCGTTCAGATGTCATCCGTTCTGCCGTCACTCCTCTGACGTCAAACGTTCTGCAGCCAACCGTTTGGTTGCAAACAGTTCTAGCACCAACCATTCAGCCGGCACCGCCGCTGTACAATCTTAAATTCCATCGACCAGGCGCGACTATAACTGCTAGAAGGCAATTTGCTCCACCACTCTGCTAATCCGCTGTCCAACCTCCCAGCATAAATATGTGTTGGTTTCTAACATAGGAACCATGCTTCATATTTGTACAATGAGAATAATCGATTATGCTGCCCCCCCCCC
>NC_068995.1:51430512-51433256 GCF_001194135.2 Octopus bimaculoides | reverse complement strand
AACCGGTATTCATTTTAACTAATTCGGGAAGAAGAAAACCATAGTCGATCTCGTTGAGATTTTTTATACTCAGATGGTCAAGTAGGCAATTAAATACCACGTGATGTTTTGGACATCACTCTATCGGTTTTACAAATTCACTAACATTTTTCCCCAAAAAATAATTCCTATGGTAAGAACAAGGCCAATTGAACATCCTTCGACTAAATAATGATTTCTTTTAAATGTAATCGAAAGTATTCATTACTTACTTATATTTATGATATATTTTTATGTTATTCCTTACGTTGTTCTTTTCTTTTTTATCCAGAAGCCGTATCTCGGTGATCTTCTGAACTAAAACTTTAATCCGGCATGTGTAAATTATCGATTACCCAGAGAAAAGTTCAGGAATCTCTAGAAAATATATTTTGATGACGTTAAAAACTGTTTATAGCGATGGGTTCAATGTTATAGACGAAGTCAATGGTGCCCATGGATACGGAGGTGCGTTCTACGCATCGAACTTTGATCAGAATATGCATTTAAAGCCGGACGATGGCGACTTATCCACATCAGAATTCCTCGACGAAGGCACAATTGTGGAAAGACTGTGCAAGAGGTTTTTCAGTGGAGAATACTACGTAAGTTGTAATTATATTCATTATTTCATTGTCGTGAAGGCGGCGAACTCAGAGAATCGTTACCGTACCGGAGAAAGTGCTCAGCAGCGTTTCTTCCGGCTCTTTGCGTTCTAAATTCGGTTGCCACAGAGATCATGCTTTTCATTGCTTTTCATCATTTCAGAGTCGATAAAATAAGTATCAACTGAGCACTGAGGTCGATTTTATTGACTTCCCCCCTCCCCTCATAATTGCTTGTCGTAAGCTTAGTTTATGGTCTAAAGGCTTTGGCAATTTCGATGATGAAAGAAGGACCGTAGAAGGATATAGGAGTACCTGAGTGGAGATTGTCATGAAGCCTGCCAGCTCCGTGAATCAGGGACTACTCTAGTAGCGGAGAAAAGGTAGAAAGAGCGGGTGAGAGAGAAGAAATCATGTCCGTGGACCGGAGTGTCTTCATAGCAGACAGTCAGGTGGATGTAGTCAAGTATGTCGGCATGTGTAACAGCAAGACTAACCCGAATGTGGGAGCGGTGAGCACTGTGGGTTTCACCTGATCTTAACAGAGCAGTAGTCGTTGATGGATGGAAGTATTTTCAAGCTCTAAAAAGGAAAACCTATATTTGTGGTGTGGTTTTTTAGTTCAAAGATTTGCATTCACCAGAACGGCTCATTTTCAGTATCAGTGAGGCCCACCCACGATGAGAGATCTAATTGCACCGTCTTCATGTTTAAAGATTATGGCATTGTTTTCTTAATATGTAAATCAGGCGTGACTTTGTGTTTTTGAATAACACTGCGTAGGTGTAACTCTTTGAAAGCACGTTCTCAAGTCTTTTGCTCATTGTGCGAGAGCTGGGTTGGTATATGATGCCTAAATTGCGAGTGGGGGGATACCTAGGTGCGAAAAATTAGTCGGAGTAAAAGTATTATAATTAGCATCGTTTGTGATGACGGCATGAAGTTAATTTATATATAGTATGAAAAAGCGTGGAAACCAAAACTTATATTGAGATAAGCCAGAGTTGATATTGTGTGGGTTACAGAGTACTAACGGTATACACCGTAATGAGGCTATCTGAGAGTGTGTGTGTCCCCCCCCCACACACACACACACACACCACCACCACCGCCGCCGCCGCCGCCGCCGCCAATCCAAGACAAGGGAGCTAGACTGGGTTTATAGAGAAACAGATTTCACATGAGATTGTATGTAGATAGATAGATAGATAGATAGATAGATAGATAGATAGATAGATAGATAGATAGATAGATTTTGAAGCATTTGGCGAGACTAGCTCCGAGACTCATTGTTTGAAAAACAATGGAAGCTACATTGCCAAGGCCGGCAACCTTGTTTAAAGTTATTAGAGTCTTCTTCCTCATTTAGTGAGTATATTTACGCTGCAATAAACCTAGAAATACCTACGTACATCGTAAGTCGATTCTTGTACGACCATGTTTTTAAATATTTCAGTATATAGGTTGCTTCCTAAATTAACAATTGTTGAGATAACTTACCAGATTTATTTATGACTTCAATGCCATGGATAATTTCGGTAATATATTGCGCGTAAAACTATAATCATTTAGTTGCTATTTAGGTGACTACTTTATCTCCCAAATTAATTTGCTCGCAGACCGGACAAAGATATAGTGAACTGATAGAAAATAAACACAGGCTAAATATTCATGTCTGACAGGTTTCATAATCCAAATTTCAACAGCTCTTCGGTTTAATTAACCATGTGTTATTCAGTTCTAAATTATCATTTCTATATTATTAAGTAATGCAGAAAGCCAATTAATTAATCATATATTAGGAAACTAGTGAATAATATATGAAAAAATAAAACCATATATATATATACCATATATATATATATATATTTCTTTTTTAGAACGTTGGATCGCAGAGCAGATAAACTTAAATCTGTTGGATAGAAAAAATGGAAGGCTGCTTTGACTTTTTCTAGCCAAAGAGTTTTTTTCAACCCACTATTTACATACTATCTTTATAGCTTTATCTGCTTCGAGAATTATTTCATGTTCTCTCGAAGTTCATAAATTTTTGTTATCATTTCAACAATATATATATATACACACACACACACACACACACACACACATATATATATATAT
>NC_068995.1:51429247-51430106 GCF_001194135.2 Octopus bimaculoides | reverse complement strand
ATATATATATATATATATATATATATATATACATATATATATATATGTTAACGTCGTTCTTATGTTCAGTTATAATAAGAATAATTTTATATTAATCTGAAGAGTTACTCTATACTATTTTGTAGAGTACAAATTTATTATTCTTAAACAAGAATGTTATTGACTGTGACTTCAAAGTTTCGGTCACTTAAGCAATCGTCAGATTGTTTGTTTGTTTAGTTTGTTTGTTAATAGCCCGTTTTTAATATTCAAACATATTTCTTGCAGACCTATATTGGAGAGATTATCGTCGCTGTTAATCCCTGTCAACCAATTAGAATCTATGAAGCCGAGGTATGTTTTATTTATATATATATATATATACACACAACATACATACACACATACAAATATGTATTTATAAGTTTTCCTTTACAGACATTTAATACAAGGGAGACAATCAATTCTTCATAATATTTGGCAGGATTAGAAGTTTGTATTTGAATTTAAGGAATACAGAAAAATTCCTCGGATTCACATAATTTGGTATATGTATGTCATTATTCAGTTTATTTCAAGATTTCATGCCAATAGAGAAAGAGCAGGTTTCTAAACTAGATCCGAGGCTTCTTCAATGGAATTTCGAGATCAACAACAGAGTATTTCTGTATGTATGTATGTATGTATGTATGTATGTATGTATGTATGTATGTATGTATGTATGTATTGCTTCTTATTACGATGTTCTTAAAATTTCTAGTCGGTGGCAATCATTTGTAGCACTATTTCATTCTTTTTAGAAATCGTCAGCTTGGCATGTGTACTCTGTCAGCAATTTCGTGTGTCTGTTTATTTCTCCATTATATTTTCTATGCAGGAT
>NC_068995.1:51420696-51429011 GCF_001194135.2 Octopus bimaculoides | reverse complement strand
ATACATATTTACGTCTATAGAGACATACATTCGTATGTACGTACATGTATGCATAAATACGTCCGTCTTTCCGTACGTATCTACCTACCTACATACATACATACATACATACATACATACATACATACATACATACATACACACATACATGCATACATACATATATACATGCATACATACACACATACACACAATATACATACATGCACACATACATACATTCATACAAACGCACCTACATACATACATACATACATACATACATACATACATACATACATGGTGGAAATGAACGACATTGTAAGATCGCTTCCTAAACTAAATAAATCCGTGCAAACATTTCGAATGTTCCAGAACTTCCTGTCCTTGAATATTTTTTGAATATTGCACAGCACTGAATTCATTTTTCAGCGAAATCAGTTATAAAGCCATTGACACACAACAGAGGCTGAGACAAGAATTCAGCTACACTTCAAGTTTTTTTTTTTTTTCTTATATACAAGTTTACCTTCTCCTAGGGCGAAGTTCTAACGAGAACTAGAGGCCATTCATATACCAACATTTAGGATGCTCCACTGGTCTTATATCACCAATTTTTTTTTATAAATATTAAAGCTCTCAATGTCTTAGCGTCAACTAGAAATAGCCACGGAATTGCGATGTTAGGTTTATCTCAGAAGAAAAGACAGTGAGGAAACAAGTTCAAAAATAGTCCAGACAGCCTTTTCTGTTAATGTCCCAAACAGCTTCTACTATAGAACACAGCAAAAATAAAACAAATACATTAAACAAATACTGAAAAGAGAAAAGAACAGCGTTTTACGAGTTGAGTATGAACTCCTTAAAAATATATTAGATTTCGATGTCATTTTGTGTCGATGCTGGCTAAAAGTTGCTGGACTGGCAAATGCCAGCGAGCAACCTCGATGAGAAACCGTCTGCACACAAAATAAAAATATGGTTATTATGCATAGTTATGCCTTCTTTAATGTTGGAGGATGACAGTATCATGGACAGCAAGTGTAGTCTTTTGACGAAACGTGACCATTACATCAGGTTACGTTCTAGAGGTAGCACTTTTGTAATCCTAGACCAGACAGTAGCTACATAATAAAGAGACAGTTAAGTTCTTAAAACCCCAACCCCCAACACCCATCCCCACACAAAAAATGGTGATTACGTCTGATCTCGTCTATTCATCTCCCAGCGGGAGATGTGTTTACTAAAACCCATTCCAAGAAGGATTTATTAAATAACCAACCGGTTCTTAATTACTGGTTTGATGATGGGAATTTTTTATATAGTAAATGGACTCTCTTATAACATTATGTAATATGTATCGGTGTGTGTGTGTGTGTGTGTGTGTGTGTGTGTGTGTGAAAGCGCTTGTAAGTTTTGTATGTGCGGATGTGTGTGCGTGTATGCTCGAGTGTGTGTTGTGTGCGTATGCTAACGGTATGAAGAAACTTGAAATTTGTTTAGTATCAAATGAACTTTCTAAACAACTTGATGTAATGTAATACATAAAATGTCCTCACACCTACACTTATATACTTAAAATATACCCACACCTCTGCTCATAATCATTCACCACTACTTGTGGGTTAAATCTAGTAGACGAAGATTATACGACGATGTAACGTACATAGCATATACACACATGTATCGTGGAACTCCGTCGGTTACGACGACGAGGGTTCCAGTTGATCCGATCAGCGGAAAAGCCTGCTCGTGAAATTAACGTGCAAGTGGCTGAGCACTCCACAGACATGTGTACCCTTAACGTAGTTCTCGGAGAGATTCCGCGTGACACAGAGTGTGACAAGGCTGGCCCTTTGAAATACAGGTACAACAAAAACAGGGAGAAAGAGTGAGAGAAAATTGTGGTGGAAGAGTACAGCAGGGTTCGCCAGCCCTCACTTAATTCCCGGAAAGAATCAGAGAGAAATAAGACCACACGTATCAGTAGAATGATCCATCACATACACGTTTTGTTTTCAGACGCAAGTAATTTAGCTGATCGAGCAACAGAATCCTCGTCGTTAAACGACGAAGATCCATTTATTTCTGTTGATATAACTATTTTCATAGAAATATCTTTTCAGTAATATACCAACTTCCATTGAAGTACCTATTTTTATTAGTGTACCCACTTCCATTGATGTACCACACTTCCAATTATGTACCCTATTTCAATCGATGTACTTATTTCTACTGTTGCACCTCTTTCCGCGAGTGTACCTAATTCCTTAAATGTATTTACTTCCATACGAGTACCTACTTCCATTGATGTACCTTATTTCCAACGATGTACCCTAATTTAATTGATGTGTTTTATTTTTAATGATGTACCTATTTCCATAAGTGTACCTACTTCCATAGATGTACCGACATCCACGCATGTACCTACATCCACAGATGTGCTCTATTTGATAGATGTACCTTATTTCCAATGATGTACCCTATTTCTCTTCATGTACTTATGTCTAGCGGTGTACCTATTACTGTTGATGTACTTTATTCCTAGGTAAACCCGCTACTGGAACTATTTGGAAATGCTTCTACAGCACTCAACAAAAACTCAAGTCGTTTCTGTAAGTTCATCGAACTTCAATACTCAGATGCTGGTCAGCTGCTCAATGGTGAGATCCTTTATTGATTATTTTATCATTCAATCGATATCAAACCTGCGATACACTGATATCCTATCTAGGATGATATTTGGTTCTCATCCACATTCCAAATCCTCAGAACCAGATTTAATCTGCAGCTAGTGATAATCCGCTGGAAAGTTCAAGGGACTTTATCTATGTTGCTGTTGCTGTTGTTGTTGTCGTTGTTGTTGGTGGTGGTGTTAAGACACAAGTCAGCTCTGATCCGTCACATCTATATATATAAAACTGAAATTCTGTTTGTCTGCTGCACTGAAAAATGTAAGTAAAGACAGTAGTAGTCCCACCCTGTTTCAAGGGAAGTAACAATGGAAGAAAATTCAACATCAAAAACACAAAAGAGTTTAAGAGGTCTCTCTGCTATTATTCTCAAAAATTGTGAAGTAAGTAATCCTGTTGAACTGTGGAATAAGTTCGGCAATGATCTTGCTGAAGATTTCAAGCACCAACTTCAGTTCAATAATCCTGAACAAGATATTGGTTTCACTGATGCTATATACAATGCGGCTTTGATTGAAATAGATCAAATTATTTCGATGTGAGGTGAACCTATAGAAAATTTAGGTCTCCCACTAACTAATAGAAGGGATCTTAGCAGTCTGTCCACTGAAATAATGAGGGAAATTTCCTATGATATACTAAAGTATATATACTTATATATACTAAAGGCGCTCTATCCGTAACCATCCTGTTCTCTCTTCAGACACATTATCCAATGCACTATATTATCCTTCCTCTATATTATCCTTCCTCTTTAAATACGTCAGGGTATGAAAGAGAGTAAGCTAATATTTTTAGCAAGTCAAACGACCCTATGTCGTTGTTTGACTTGTTTGCTTATATCGCTGAGGTAAAATACTGAAGTGAAAAAAACATTAAGTTTTTATTGTATTTCTTCTTTCTTTACCTTTTCTTTCCAGGTCAAATACAATCATTTATTTTGGAGAAATGTCGTCTCATACACAGACAGAAAAATGAAAAGAATTTTCACATATTCTATGCTTTATTGGGTGGTCTTGAGCCGGAACTCAAAGAGAAATTCTACCTGGGTGAAGCAGCTGAATACAGGTGTGTATGATTCTATTATTGAGGTGTAAAGATAGGGTTGCCTCATAAACCGACGTTCCCTCTTCTATTAATAATTATTACATTACAGTTACTCTATTCTTATATTTTGTGAGTACCATCTCTGTAAGCTGGCGACAACACGCAATTTTATAGCATTGTCAGAGAGAGGAAGGCATTGCCTATAATTGGTTGCATGAGTTTTGAAAGTGGTGTGGGACAAAAACTGGATTTCGTAATTTTGTATCCCTTTTGTTGTTCTATCCGATCTTCAGGATTGTGCAAGGTGAAGATGAAATGGCACCTGTATTCGACAACAACGAAGATTACAATAACTACATTCATAAATTTGCATCATTAGAAGAGGCCCTACAAAAGATCGGATTCGATAATTTGGTGAGTGCCACTTTTGTCCCTTCAATATTTCAGTAATACACACACATAAACACACACACACACATATATATATATATATATATATATATATATATATATATATATATATATATATATATATACATACGTACATATACAATCACAATTTTTATCTCTAATATAAGCACAAAGCCTGAAATTTGAGAATGGGGGTTAGTCGATTACATCGACTCCGGCATTTCACTGGTACTTCATTTCATCGACCTTAGAAGGGTGAAAGGCAAAAACTGACCACAGCGTGATTTGAACTAAGAAAGAAATGTTACTAAGCATTTTGTCCGATGTGCAAACGATTCCGCCAGCAACGATGGCCTCCCTACATTAACCATCCATTTGAATTGCGTGATTTCGCTATGACGCGTTTTCTAAGTCTCGTTTATTCTGTTAACAGGAAGTCACTGATATGTACAATGTTTTATCGGCCGTACTTAATTTAACTAATATAAACTTCGAAGTGGATGAAGAAGCCGAGGATGGGGAGATCGACGTACCAAACGAGAGTAAGATAATCATAAACAACGGTAGGTACGATTCCATTATGCGACCGTATTTATGATAGTATGGAATGAATGCCTCTGTGTGTGTGTGTGCGTATAGTTGTTGTATCTGTATATATGCGTATATGTATATGTATGTATATTACTGTACCATTGTATTGACCAGACTATCGGGGGTGGACGAAATTCATGTCCCTCCGATATATTAAATATACATGCGTGTGTGTGTAGGGGGTATTGTGCTTTTAACACACTACAAGGTAAGGAGAATTTTCCTTCAAAGGGAGAGAATCGGTCAGGTTTTATAATCTCTCTCTCTCTCTCTCTCTCTCTCTCTCTCTCTCTCTCTCTCTCTCTCTCTCTCTCTCTCTCTCTCTCTCTCTTCCTCTTTCTCGCTTTATTATTATTTTGCGAGGTTTTGTTCTTAGCTTGAAAAATAGTGAAATAAATTAATGTTTCGGCCAAGAAACCTTCGGTAGCTGAATTTCATAAGACTTATGGTTTTTATTATAATATTATGTATGTATGTATTATCTATCTATCTATCTATCTATGCTTGTGCGTGTGTGTGGATGGATGGATGGATGGATGGATGGATGGATGGATGGATGAAAATGTATATATGTATGTGTGCATATGTATACAACATATTACATGCTGGAATCTTAGAAAAGAGCAGTGCTCATAGCTTGCTCGATTCCTCCTAAATCAGTGAGGTTGGTGACCTTAACGTTCCTGTTGAACCTCTGTCGGTCATCTCATTCTAGAAAGACATGAACAGGCCGAGAATTCCTGAGGAGCAACGCTCTGAGACGAAAGAACTGAGCATAGTGATTAGTGTGAGGCTTGGTCAGAGTGGAACGTGTATCAGGAATGCCTGAGCCCAGCAAGCTCTAAGGATCATTAGTCATTATAATTGCGGTAGAAAAGACAGAGAGAGGCGAGATAACACGTCTGTGAGCCAGCGGTTAGAGCGTTTCTGTGAGTGATTTTACGCCGAGCCGCATGATGGCCCTTTTTTCTTTCTGGATGCGGTCTTCGATGTCAGTTCGTCCTCGATTTTAAAACAACTTTCTATTGTGGCCTTAAGCTGAGTTTTTGAGATAGAGTGAGCTGCATGCATGCGTTTCTGTGTCTCAGATATAAATATGTCTTTAATAACTTTGTGTTTTTTTTTTTTATAAATATTTCAGTTGAGAACCTTCTAACACTCCAGGAAGACGTTCTTTACGAAGCTTTGATAAGGAAATCTTTATTCGTGAAAGGTTGAGTACCGAATCCTTTGTTTTGTATGTCACTTTTATTTAATAAAACATGATATATATTAATGCACCTATGGGCATATAAACAGACAGGAAAATACACACTAGATAAAAGTGATACGTGTATATATATATGTGGGGTGATATATGTGTATAATGTTTGTTTTTTATGTGTGATTGTGTGCCAGTACATTGTGTGTGTATGCGTGTGCTTTACGATGATAGTATCCTGGTTTTAAGGAATATTTGGCTAGTATTTCATGCAAGTCTAACAACCTTGTAGTGGATAATCTGTCTTTAGCCCTTGACTGTTTTGTTGATCACTTCCGCGTTTTGTTTTGCTTGCTATGTTTTTTGATTGGTTACTTTCTGTGGTGGGGAGATATTGGTGTTGTTGTCACCCTTCACTTTTAGTCGATGGAGCTGGGCCAAATTGTTGACTATGCTTATCATTGATGTTCTCTTTCGTTACACATATTAGGTCAGAAGATTACCAAACGTAAAAGAATAGTAGAAGCAAACGAAGGCCGAGACGCTTTAGCTAAAGAACTCTACTCCCTCCTCTTCACCTGTGTCATTGATCAAATCAACAGCAAATTGAAGGAGAGTGTATCACCTGAGGCCTGTATACAGTTAAGTAATGTTGAATTTCTATTTCCATCTCATTAGGATGTCTTTGTTTTAATTTGTTCTCGACAACAATGGTGAGTGGACGAACGAATGAAACGTAAGGTCTTGTGGTGTTTAGTTAACTTCCTTTGATTCTAAGTTCAATTCCCTTCAAATCCGATAACTAACGCAACTAAATGGAATCGATTAAATCGATCTTTTACTCATCATCCGAAAATCGTTGATGGCAACGATATTCAGCACTTTGAACAAAATGTTGTGCTGTATCTATTCTGAGTTCAAATTCTCTTCAGAGTGACTTTGACTTACATTTTCTACGAGGCAACAAAATATATTACCAGTTAAGTTCTGGAGCTTTTTTAAATGTCCCGTGCACCATTTCTTAAATTGTATGGCATTTTCCTTTAGTGAAGTCTACCATTGTTTTTGTTTTGTTTTTTTTTTTCTGATTTAAAATCTCGTAAAACTACGTCACATTTTTCAGATTTCTTTTAAATTACTTACTTGTAATCTAAAACAATCAAGTATTGGGATCTATTAAATATCCTGCGAACCCCTTCTTAAAATTAAGCCCGTCTCTTTTACGTTCTGAGTTCAAATCCCGCAACTTTATCATTCAAGCTTAAAGTGTCCTTAAAATACGTGGCTGTAACGTAGATCAGTCCATTCAATCTATTGCAACTACTTCAATTCCTGGTAACAAAACACGAACCGCTGGAGTCTCATTGAGTTTCCTGATACCTCTATTGAGCTGAACACCGCATTCAAAGTTTATGTTTTTAGAAAGGAATAATAGCCTTCACTGAGGGTTCTACTTCAATGTAGTCTCTTAATTCATTAAATATTTTCATGACTTGGAAAAGATCAGAGCTGTTACATTGGCTTGTGATGAGAAACCAGTTGGAATGTGAAAAGGCACACATTATATTATAACCTGAAAGTATGATTCCTTTAAACAAAGAATTAATAGTTTTTAGTTCTTCGCTTTTTCACTCATTCTGTACTTGCTTCTTTATTTACTTACACTCATTCGCTTCTGTTTCTATTTATCTTATGTCGTCGTCTCTATACAGAACCAGTCGTAAGTCTCCTTCAATTAGTCTCTTGGACATATCTGGCTTTGAAAAGCTTTCTGTGAACGGGTTTGAACAGTTGCTGATTAACACAGCCAACGAAGTGCTTCACCAAATCTTTCTGACGAATGTCATCAGACGGGAACAAGAAGAGTACGAAAAGGAAGGAATTCACTGGAAAGATATACAGTTCCACGATAACAAAGACGTCATAGATTTGATTTTAAAGGTAAAGCTTTCAGTTTGAAATATTCACAAATATACCCCCTACACAAACAAAATCTCACTCACAGATACATACGTACACACATACATAAACGCACTCGCTGATTCACACTTCTCTCTTGCACATGTTGAACTAATCATAGCACGTTACATACATATTTACATATATAAATATTTACGTGTGAGAGAGCACGTATTCTGCATGAAGAACTTAAGCGTGCTCCTCGAAAGCGCACTGCTGATATAGTGAATGGGGAAAGCTTGGTTTGCAATGTTTGCAGTCGTGTATGCTTGTCAAGAGCAGGGCTCATTAGCCACCAACGGAGCTGCAAATGCAAAATATAAGTTAGTCCTAGAGCGCACAATGTTCCTGAAGGTCAACAATGGTCTTCTTCGGTTACGAGTGGACGGCCATCATATATATATATGTGTGTGTGTGTGTGTGTGTGTGTGTGT
>NC_068995.1:51409657-51420095 GCF_001194135.2 Octopus bimaculoides | reverse complement strand
ATGTTATGAGCAAAGAAACATTCGAATAATTATATATATATATATATATATATATATATATATATATACATATGAAATACCGCATGTTTATGTTTCAGAGTGGAGGGAATAAGGGTGTAAGCATCTTCTCCATCCTTGAAGACCAAGCCAGTTTACAGAAGATTTCGGATGAAGGCTTGGTACAGAAACTAAACGAAAATTGCTCGCAAAACAACCGATATATTCGCAGAAATGAAACTGAAATATCATTTGGTATCATCCATTATGCAGATCAGGTCTGATATATCTTCGAATATAACACACACAAACACACACACAAACACACACACATACACACACACATATATATATATATATATATATGTGGGCGTGTGTGTATGTAAATATATATATACACACACACACACACACACATTTTCATTGTACACATTCTTTGAGTGTTATTGGTTTGTTTGATTTTTCTATATTTTTCCACAATGCGTTTTATTTGTTTAGTTCCATACATTAAGCATTCATTTCTCTCTTCTTTGACTCGTCTCATAAACTTCCTCGTTTGTTATGCTCTTGTTTTTGTCGTCGTTATCGTCGTCAGCTTCATGCAAGTTGTTGTCGCGATGGCTACATTTTACGTCTAGATCAGTTCTGACTGAGGAAATTTATAATTGAAAGGAAATTTCAATCATTGACTATCGCGCCTTAGAACTACATCTTCTAGCATGTTCTTCCTTGTTTTAATTGATACAGTATGATAATTAGAGGGGCATATATTAAGTATGATAATTAGAGGGGCGACTATATTAAGGCTCTTCCATTGATATTGGTTAGTAATATTTAATAATAGTTTATTTATTTGATGATGATTATGAGAATGATGATGATGATGACGATGACGCTGATGATGACGATGATGATGATGATGATGATGATGATGATGATGATGATGATGATGAATGAATGAATGACGACAATGATGATCTTATTGTTTCATCTGTCCCTACAGGTCATCTACAATGCCAGTGGTTTGGTGGAGAAGACAAAAGATACTTTATCCAAATCGCTAAGATCCGTGATTTTTTACAGTGAAAACCCACTTTTAAGACGATGTTGCCCGTGCGTATATCTCACCTTTGTACCCTCTTGTAGCTGTCTCTCTCACTCTCATACTCGCTCTTTCATTGTGTCTGTCTTTTATTCGCTCTCTCTCTCTCTCTCTCTCTCTCTCTCTCTCTCTCTCTCTCTCTCTCTCTCTCTCTCTCTCTCTCTCTCTTTCTCTCTCTCTCTCTCTCTCTCTTTCTCTTTCTTTCTTTTTGTCCGCTTCCTTTTCTCTATCTCTGAAGATGCAGAAGCAGTTTATATTGTTTCGTATTGTTTTCTTCTTCATTTCTTTACATCTTAAGTACAGTCGTTGATTCTCTTCTAATCTCTTAATTTTTATTTCCTGTACAGCACCGGAAATGTTGGGAGTTTCAGCAAGAAGGGAAATACGCAATTAAAGTAAGAACAATACCTGTATTTTCATACATCCAAATAATGTATACAAATAAGAGTGTATGTTTGCGTGAATATATGTTAACTTCTGCAAGAAAAAGCTGACAGCGACTTCAAAGTTTCGACTTATTAGCCGTCATCAGACTGTCGCCAGCCATGAGTCATCAAACCGATGATCGCCAGTCAACCAAAACGTCGAAGTTACAGTTACGTTTATCTTTATAAAAATTCATTAATCTCATACTCTACAAGAAAGTATGGAGTGGTCCCTTATTCTAATATTCCACGGCTGTAAGAAGAGCGCAGATGTATACACATGATGACAAGGGAGGTAACTGCCTCATGACCGTCTCGAGGATCGACCGGACAAGGTCTAGTTTCGCCTATGAGGTAGGCATCTTCAGTGGTGACTGCTCGAGCGGCTCATGGTTGGCTAATTCAGTCTACCGGAATTATATATATATATATATATATATATATATATATATATGCCGTAAAAATTCATGGATGATTCGGTGAAATGCTAATGCGTATACTAAAAATTAACATAAACAGCCAGGTGCAATGTAATACCATAAAGGTAAAATACAATGGTCACTAAAGGTGACTATGGGTACTGAAGCATCTCGAGGCAGTCATAGGGCGGTTACTTTCCCTGTCTCTGTATGGATAAATTTGCGCTCTTCCTACAGCATTAACAGTATTTTAACTCTTATTTCTAGCAACGTAGGTATTTCGGCGCCTTTAGTCACTCTTAGTGGCCATTGTATTTTCCTTTATAGTATTACATTGCACCTGACTCTTTATATATATATATATATATATGTATATATATATATACCCAAATATGCTTCATGAGGACACAGCTTGGATTATAACACTATCTACACACAGACACGTACATATGGATGTGTATGTGTGTGTGTGTGTATGCATGTACGTGATCAGCCAACATGCAATTTATGCCCTTTGTTCTCTATGCACGTTTCACCATTATGGATTTTTGCATCTTCTGCAGTGCGTCCTCTACAGTTAATAGTGCATTTGGCTTCGTTTCCACAACGATTCTTCGGAGTAACACTTTATTACGTTAGAGAGACGCATATAAAGAGAGAGGGAGAGGGAGAGAGAGAGAGGGGGGGATAAACTACAGAAATAAGGTGTTAGTGATATTATGTACACATGTATCTCGATTTTCTCAAAAGAATATTGTATAATCATTAATATTGTTTTGCCGTTTTTCCTCTTCTCGGCAGTGAGACAGGTGTGTCGAAAATGAATGAGACTGTGACTAAACATTTCCAGGTACGTTCAAATAGATACTTCATACACCATCACTCATTTTCTCTCTGACCCTCTCCCTCCAGGTCTCTCTCTCTCTTTCTTTTTCAATCTATCTCTGTCTCTCACCTTGTTTTTCACACACACTTAAACAGATATATATATATATATAAATTAACAGAATGAGATAAAAAAAAGATCCAAGGCTGTGAATAGTTTTCAGAACAATTATAAAGAGAAGGTCTTATGGCTGTTTCTGGGATATTTATATCAGAGACGGTGCGAGAAAATACAGAGAAGATATGAAATAGAGAGTGAAGTGGAGGAATGAAAACAGATGTGAGATATCTAAGGATATTGTATCTACAGTTCCATTATTTAAGCAGAATGGTGTATATATATAAGTTTTGTCCCGTTCCTGTAATCCGAGATTTTGTGCAGAGGTAGACGTAAATAGAGGTCGAGGGACTGGACAGAGTCGTGCGATAAAAAAGCTCTATCCGATTGTTTGCTTTTGTTTGCCAAAACACTTGTTTTTGTAGCCTTATCAAAGGCTACTGACTTAATCCATTATAAAAGGATTTGGTTGGTTGCTTGAGATCCTGTTGCGTGTGTATGTGCGCCTGCCAGCATGCACGTGTGTTTGTATACGTATGTATATATATGTATGTATGTGTGTATGTATATATGTATATATATATATATATATATATATATATATATATATATATATATATATATATATATATATATATATATACATACATATATACATATATGTATGTATGTATTCTGTATATTCATGTTTCGTTGGGGGTGCGTGCGTGTGTGTGTGTTTATATGTATGTATGTATGTATGCATGCATGCATGCATGCATGTATGTATGTATGCATGTATATGTGTGTGTGTGTGTGTGTGTGTGTGTGTTCGTGTGTGTACCTCTGCTTCCTTGTGTGTGCGTGTTCGAGTATGTCTATACGTAAAAACGTTTTTTCCAATCTATAACGGAGTCAGTTAGCCATTGATAAGGTTGTAAATAGCAACGAAAGAGCTTTTTAACAAACAAAAATCAAAACAAGCGGGTATTCAATAAATGAGTGAAATTGGACCTGTGAGTGTGTTCATTACATTAGTATAATGACTCTTGCAAGACACGACAAAGCTTATTTCAACGCACGAAATCACATAAAGTATCTTATAAGTATTAACCAAGCCAACAAGGCACTGAAAGACACTTGTGTTCTGCTATCCAAAAAAGTCAAGATAGCTCCATTCATTAAAGTATGGATCCCCTCCAGGTGATATCCGGAATCTGTTAATTCGGCTGTCAACAGAAAGAACAACGATCGCAGCATGGTAAGAATCAATGCAGATCCCCAAACAATATTCTTTGTTATTCTAGGTACAAGGCCCGAAATTTTGGGGGAGGGGGCCAGTCGATTAGATCGACCCCACTACGCAACTGGTTCTTAATTTATCGACCCCGAAAGGATGAAAGGCGAAGTCGAATTCACCGGAATTTGAACTCAGAACGTTAAGACAGACGAAATACCGCTAAGCATTTCGCCCGGCGTGCTAACGGTTCTGCCAACTCGCCGCCTTGGTCTCCAAACAATATTGACGGGATCGTCATGCTGGAGTGTAAACTACCAGACGACTTCAAAGCGGGACACGGAAAAACTCCACCAACACCAACACCATCACCAGCAGCAACTACACCCCCGGAATATACGATGCAGTGCAGCTAGATGCGGAGGAAATGTATACTATAGAATTACCAACGAAATTCACTACATATGAAAAAAAAAATGATCAACTGAGATTGGAAAAACATTTTTACGCATAGACACATAAAAACACGCACAAACAAGGAAGCAAAGGTACACACACGAACACACACACACACACACACACACACACACACATACACACACACACACACACCTTCATACATACACATATACATACATACATGAATATACAGAATACATACATACATAAATACATACATATATGCATACATACACACACGCACATCCATCTATCCATACTTACATACATACATGCATACAAGCATACATACATACACAGACACACACACACTCATACACACACATATATACACACGCACACTCACACGCCCGCATGCACGCAACAGGATCTCAACCAGCCAACCAAACGCTTCTATAATGGGCTAATCCAGTAGCCATTGATAAGGTTGCAAAGAGCAACGAAAGAGCTTTTTGGCAAACAAAATCAAAACAATCAGATATTTAAGAAATGGGTGGAATTGAACCCGTGAGTGTGTTCATTACCTTGACATAATACTGACTCTCCCTAGACCCAGCAAATATTATTTTATTTGTTTCAGTCATTTTGACTGCGGCCATGCTGGAGCACCACTTTTAGTCGAACAAATCGACCCCTGGAATTATTCTTTACAAGCCTAGTACTTATTCTATCGGTCTATTTTGCCGAACCGCTAAGTTACAGGAACGTAAACACACCAACATCGGTTGTCAAGCAATGGTGGGGGGACAAACACAGACACACAAGGCTTTAGTCGGCCCGAGGCTATAGTAGAAGACACTTATTTCTTTATTGTCCACAAGGGGTTACACACAGGGGGGGACAAACAAGGACAGACAAACGGATTAAGTCGATTATATCGAACCCAGTGCGTAACTGGTACTTATTTAATCGACCCCGAAAGGATGAAACGCAAAGTCGACCTCGGCGGAATTTGAACTCAGAACGTAGCGGCAGACAAAATACCACTAAGTATTTCGCCCGGTGCGCTAACGTTTCTGCCAGCTCGCCGCCTTTAAGTAGAAGACACTTGCCCAAACTGCCACCCAGTGGGTAATTATATATATATATAATATAATTATATTATGTAATTGTATGTATGATATATCTAAAGTTATATATATGATCATATCTATCTATCTATGTGTTTGTGTGTGTGTGTGTGTGTGTATTGGAATGTATGTATGCACATAACAACAACAGCAGCAAGTTAAGGTATCACAACTATTGTGATATTCCAGAGTCTGCCATGTGGAGCCACTTTGTTATTATCGTTAACGTTAATCCGTCTAACTGCAAACAGATAAATGAAAAACACAGTCGGAAATCCCCGAAGGCAGTCGTTCAGACCCCCGTTTCACCGTGTCAAGTGATTCAGCGATGAGTCATACCTATGAAGGGGTAACATTCTATCAGAGGTAGTATTTTTTTAAGTCCGGTTTATATTCCAAACGTTAAGTACGTTTCGTTAAGCTTAACACCTACAACACACACAGACAACAACAACAACAACAACAACAAAGACATCGCCTTGAGCTGACGTGAAAATTCTTCATGTTATTGCTTAGCCTGCTAAAGATAGCAGCCAAATCTCTTTCAATATTTTATTGAATAAAGCAGTTTTAGATACTGTGCGACTGTAAAAGGAAAATAAAAAAAGACTGGATCGTCACTTCTGGAACGCTTTTGATTTCAGATCTGATTACTGACCTGCAATAACATCGAAATATTGGCTGTGAATTCAATCTCAACAAATATTAGGTGCCATTCCCCACTACCACCATCCGCCCGCGCGCGCACACACACACACACCCCTTTTCAGTAATGCAAATAATTGCGTTGATTCTTGTCAATGTTTAGCCCCAGGTCAGTCCTGCTCGAGAAGACCTACGATCAAAGGCGTTCAATCCATGACTACAACAGTCCATTCTAAATTGTATACGTGGTATAACTGGAACTACAAACGTGCATCTGTTTGTAAGACGACAATGTGTTATTTGCAGCGAGGTGGTTGGCTATTTCTAGCAAAACAGATGACCATACACAGACTCCCTCATTGGCATCTCCATAAAAACATGTAAACCATATTATAAAAGCTGAGATACCGTGTGGCAGATAAATGTGTGTTTAGCCTGTAATTCTCTGGTCAATAAATAGATAACAGGTATCACCAGGCTTTTAACTGCAGCTTTAATAAACGGTGAGTGGGAGAGGAGGGAATGACTGCCCTCCATTAAATTTGCTGTAAGGTCTGTGAAAACAGCGAGCCTGGTTTCGCTGGATACTTCCAATTTGAGTTCGTATTTGGGATTTCCTAATAAAGTGAAAGCTCTTCTATTAGTCTTGAAGAGCGTTTAAAGGTTTGTAGGGCGCCCTGTTTTTCCTTAGGCGAATGACCCCTTTTTCAGGTAAGTGCATTACATTTGCTTTTTTTACATTTTCTTTTCTTTTCAACGCGTAATTATTATTATTATTATTATTATTATTATTATTATTATTATTATTATTATTATTATTATTATTATTATTATTATTATTATTATTATTATTATTATTACAAAGGTGGTGAGCTGGCAGAAATGTTAGCACGCCGGGCAAGGTGCTTAACGGTATTTCGTCTTCCGCTACGTTCTGAGTTCAAATTCCACCGAGATCGACTTTGCCTTTTATCCTTTCGGGGTCGATGAAATAAGTATTAGTTACGCACTGGTTTCAATATAATCGACTAACTCCTTCCTCCCAAAACTTTCAAAGTCTTGTGCCTAGAGCAGAAATAATAATAATAATTATTATTATTATTACTTTTCATCCTTTCGGGGACGATAGAATTAAATACCACTCAAATAAGTTATTTATGCAACAGGTTTAAAAGTAAAAGTAAAATCCTTATAAATAAAGTAAAAGTGTGTGTATATGTCTATGTGAATGTATAAATGCACGTACATGAGTGAGTGTATATCTTTATATAATTTTGTCTTAAAAGAATTTGGGGCTACTCTATCCTGGACTTCACCACTACTGAAGGAGGAACCCTTCCCTAGATTCCTTCCACTGCTGTCTGTCTCTGGCCAGTCGTGACTATGTAGGCTCCAGAAAGCGGGTGAGATCATCTCGCCATCTTGTCTTTGGTCAGCCTCTTGATCTTGTCTATTGTCTTGCTGTCCATTCTGTCACCCTGATTGTCCATTTGTTGTCCTTGAGTCTCGCGATGTGACCAGTCCATCTATATTTGTTCACTTTGATGGTTCTTACGATGTCGTTGACTTTCATGCGCTGGGCTTAAAAAGCGTAAATGGATGAAAAAGCTCGTATCGGGCGATCACTCTGAGTATCTCAATTTCCTTAACTGCTAACTAACAACACATGACCTCCGACATAATTAAATCATGGGCTCTTTTTTTTTGTTTTTTGTTTTGTTTTGTTTTTCTTGTTAAATACAAATTTTAAAAATCAAGGTTATTATCTACTATTTTAGTATTTTACTTGACAAAACACAAACGCGTATTAAACACAGAAGTCACCACATAATAGCATAGGAATAAATCAACTTTGTATAATATATATACACTCGTACATGCCTCTTCATAACTATATATGTGTGAATCTAAATGTGATATGTGAAATATATGAAGCTTTCGTTATGAAATATGATAATATAGATTTATTTAAAAAGAAACGAAAATTATTTCTCTTTTTTTTTTCATTATTATTATTTGAATTTTTCATTATATCTCAGATATCGAATTTGAAATCTTTTCAAGTAAGTAGTGTTTTAATAATGAGTACACTGAATCCCACACGTTGGCATGTATATCACACAACCTCTTAGACTACTCCAAGGTCAGAGGTGGCATTTCGCTAGTAGTTCTGTGAAGCACATTGAGCACAAGTGGTTATATAGCAGTAGTGGTAGTGATAGTATTCGTAGTCGTGGTGGCGGTGATGATGAGGATGAAAGTGGAGTTGGGGCTTCTATGTAAATTAATTAATGAATTTATGGTGGCGGTAATAAGTAATATTTAATGCAATTGCTGTTGTTGTTGTTGTTTTCAATTATTGCTCCATGTTTTTTTTTCCTCCATTTTTGTTTCTTTTTTGTGGCTGTGGTTCTACTATTATGTTTCACTTGTAGACTAATCTTCATTTACTGCTTATGTATATGTAAATTTATGTGTATATATGTAAGCATGTGTGTGTGTGTGTGTGTGTGTGTGTGTGTGTGTGTGTGTGTGTGTGTGTGTGTGTGTGTCTGCTTCCGGTAGCTGAATCACATAAAGAATTATCTTGCATCAAACATCAATAGTTTAAAGGAAACAACACGGATTTCTACAAGCTCAACTCAACCGAAAATTCCTGCAAGAAAGACAGCTGTTGACGACTCGAGATGACGTTCAATCTTAAATCCGCAGAATTCAAAACAACTGATGACAAACCAAAGTCTATTAAATCCAAAGCTATACTAATTAACATAATATGCCTGACTTTTGCTTTGCTATCAGAGCCATCTATGAAATTCCCAATTAAAACTTGAAGCAAAAAGGAACGGATTCGCGTAAACTTGTATCAGAAACGTGCATCGTCTCTGAAACAGATGTGGTATTATCATAAATTAAAATGCAAAAAAGTTAGAAACCAGCAATCTCATTATAAAGGCATTGGGTTACATTCCTGAGTCAGACGAGCCACAAAGACGACTAATTTCTTTCCCATGAAGCGTAATAGCATTTCAGCAGAAATTTAGAAGCATGGTTTTGTAATGTAAGAATGATCGAAAGTTTGCATCAGCTTAAACTTCAAAGATTGAATTCCCGTAATCATAAACAAAACGTTAATCTTTATGATTGTTAAGTACAATTATCTGAAAGAGTTTATCTAGAAACCATTCTGAACAAAGTAAGCATACAGAACACAACATGATTTAAGAGTTGGGTGAAAAAAATTAAGATTGCTATTCTGCCAGCGGAAATTCCAATCGAAGAGAACTGGACAAAATTTTTGTCAGAAGACAAAACTTGAAGTTCTAAAGAAATTAATCGAAATATTACTGGTGCAATATCACATGATGATCTGTCACGCGTTAATCCGTGTCCGTGACTGTTTTGCTTTGTTGCCTTTCGCTCATATTTTTCGAGGATGAGGGATGATACTTTTTTGATATTTTTCTTGGGGTTCTTTTGTTTATTTGTTTGTTTGTTTGTTTTATGTTAATTTTAACTTAATGTCTGCCGGGTGAGTCTGCATTTAGAATTATCTTCAGAAATAATATTTAATATTACTCATCTTTTTCTTCAAATTCTAGAAATCTCTCAGACAACTTCAAACCAAATTAAATCAATCGAAGCTTTTGTTTGTCAGGTAAGATATAATGGAATTAATGTAACGGCAGAAGCAATGTGTATATATTTATTAGACATATATATATACAAACATGTGTGTGTGTGTACATTATACATACATATACATATAATGTATATGTATATATATACACACACATGGTGTATATATATATATGTGTGGGTGTGTATGTGGGTGGGTGTGTATGGAGGCGCAATGGCCTAGTGGTTAGGGCAGCGTACTCACGGTCATCGGATCGCAGTTTCGATTCCCAGACTGGACGTTGTGAGTGTTTATTGAGCGAAAACACCTAAAGCTCCACGAGGCTCCGGCAGTGGGTGGTGATGAACCCTGCTGTACTCTTTCACCACAACTTTCTCTCACTCTTTCTTCCTGTTTCTGTTGAACCAGAATTTCAAAGGGCCAGCCTTGTCATACTCTGCGTCACGCTGAATCTCCCTGAGAACTAAATTAAGGGTAGACGTGTCTGTGGAGTGCTCAGCCACTTGCACGTTAATTTCACGA
>NC_068995.1:51408588-51409450 GCF_001194135.2 Octopus bimaculoides | reverse complement strand
TATATATATATATATATATTCTTTTATTCTTTCGTGCATTTCAGCCCGAAGTCTGTGACCATATTGGGACACCACCAGTAACATCACATTTTTAATGGTTTTTCTCATGTCGTTGGCTTTTGGTAAAGGAGGGAGTTTGTGGAGTTTCTTGTCGCAATGTAGGTTCATCTCGGTTCTTGGACAACAGAAGATCGAAGAGCTTCTTGAAAATATTGAACCTCATTCTCTGAACGTCTCTTTCGATAAAAACTGAAATCAATAAACAATCTAAAAGTTAAAATAATTAATGAGATTGTAATTATTTTCCCCTCTAGATGTCTGAAGCCTAACACCCACTTAAAACCGAACAAGTTCGATCATCGATGCATGCAACAACAGTTGAGGGCCAGCGGATTAACCGAAGCTGCAAATATTCGAAAAGATGGCTATCCTATAAGACTGCCATTTGCGAAATTCTCTAAAAGGTACCGTAAAGAAAATCACTTTTTTATATTACTTGGCATTGGTTATGTTGATAATCTTTGAATTAATAACTGTGATTGTTCTTGTTGATTTTTCGTTGTTGTTGTTGTTGTTGTTTTTTGCTGCTGTTGTTGTTTAATTCCCGTTCATTCTTTGTGGAGCAGACATTTTGCCAAAGATTCAAAAAGTTATATATACATACATATATATATATACATATATATTCATATGTATATGTGTGTGTGTGTATATATATATATATATATATATACGTATATTTTTATAGTTGAAAAAACATTTGAGATATATCTATGTGCGTGATTTATATATTTATAAACACCTGTTTTAGCTATATATTTATACATACGCACATACATAAATACATACATATATATATATA
>NC_068995.1:51407271-51407921 GCF_001194135.2 Octopus bimaculoides | reverse complement strand
CGTACGTACATACATACATACATACGTACATACATACATACATACATACATACATACATACATACATACATACATACATACATACGTACATGCATATATACATACCTTACTCATTCCTTCACTCGCTTTTATTATCTTAACTCAGGTACGGTCATTTGCTCAAGTACGACTTGCAAGATCAACTAATTGAACCGCAGAAGAAATGTGAGATGATCATCAATGAATTGAAATTACAGACCTGCTGTATTGGCAAGACCAAAGTGAGTATCAACACTCGACTCAACTCTCTTCGACCCATTTTCATTCTCTCGTTCAACTCTTTCTCACCCATCCTTCTTTCCTTCCTCTTTTTAAAATTTTTTTTTATTCATTTCTGTTATTACCGCCATGCTGGAGCTTACCTTGAAGGGTTTAGACGACGAAATTGATCCAGTACTTATTTACGTCTAACACTTATTCTATCGCTATCTTTTGCCGAACCGCTATGGTTACGTGCACGTAAACAAACCAATGCCGGGTAGTCAAGCGGTGTTAACAGCGGGATAAATACAAACACACCCATACGCACACACATATACACACACGTACACACACACACACACATATATCATATATATATATATATATATATATATATATATATATATATA
>NC_068995.1:51403705-51406169 GCF_001194135.2 Octopus bimaculoides | reverse complement strand
CAGAAATATGATGCACAAAAGCGATGTAAAATTAAAAGATGTATTAGTTTACTCTCATGTGTGTGTGTGTATATGTGTATGTGCGCGTGTGTATATGTGTGTGTGTGTATATATGTGTATGTGCGCGTGTGTATATGTGTGTGTGTGTGTGTGTGTGTGTGTGCGCGCACAGTATATACGCCTTCGCTTGCTTCCATTGTCGACATTTAGCCACCAACTGTTGTCCCCCATTCCTCCATGTCATCTCGTCTCACCTTTCTTTTTACAATAATCACATCAGCAGGGAGAGTCCCGGAAAGGAAACGAATACCTTCACCGGTTCAGCACCTGGCAGGTATTTCAACCTGACTAGAAATAACTAACAATTATAAATACATCGATCTTTAACAAGCGGCAAATTACTACATAGCAAGAGGACCTTTTTTTTATCCCTTCCTTGCTGTTTGATATGTACTGTGTTGTTGTTGTTGTTGCTCTTCTTCTTCTTCTTCTTCTTCTTCTTCTTCTTCTTCTTCTTCTTCTTCTTCTTCTTCTTCTTCTTCTTTAAACCGATTTTAACAATCCACTGTCTCATTACTTCCAAGAGAGCTTTGAAATGTTATAGAAATAATTGTTTGTTTTCGGAAGGTTAATAAATAAGAGGTGATGGACCCGGAAGGAAGGTCATGGATTCGTACCCTCTTATGTGTATCACTATTGTTGTTGTTGTCGTTGCTGTTACTGTTATTGCTTTTGTTTAACCCTGGGTCAGATCTAACATTGCAGACGTATATTCAAATATGTCTCATTAATGGCCATCAAGCTTTTGTTGGGATCATGTTGTTTTTTAGTTGGCGCCCTTTTTTTTTTTTTGTCACCCACTGTATCTAAAACTACATTGAGCTCCGATTAAACTTCTTCCCTTCTTTTTCTATCATTGTTGTTATGGCAATCCTTGGCATTTTTATTACCATTACCATTCATGGCGGAGGCGCAATGGCCCAGTGGTTAAGGCATCGGACTCGCAGTCATAGGATCGCGGTTTCGATTCCCAGACCGGGCGTTGTGGGTGTTTATTGAGCGAAAACACCTAAAGCTCCACGAGGCTCCGGCAGGTGATGGTGGCGAACCCTGCTGTACTCTTTCACCACAACTTTCTCTCACACTTTCTTCATGTTTCTGTTGTACCTGTGTTTCAAAGGGTCAGCCTTGTCACACACTGTGTCACGCTGAATATCCCCGAGAACTACGTTAAGGGTACACGTGTCTGTGGAGTGCTCAACCACTTGTACGTTAATTTCACGAGCAGGCTGTTCCGTTGATCGGATCAGCTGGAACCCTCGACGCCGTAAGCGACGGAGTGCCAACAACAACATTCGTTTAAATAGAAAAATCACACAATATTTTGCATTTCCCATTATTATTGTTGTTGTTCTTCTTCTTCTTCTTGTTAATGTGATACACAAATTAAGCAATTTAATAGAAGAGTATCTACAGAGAAAAGTTCCCGAATGTATTTATATATATTCAGATCCTTATTAATTGTACTTTTTCCTACTTTTTCAGGTAATGCTGAAATACCAGGACAAAGATATTCTAGAAAATCGTCTCAAAGAACATGTAAGCTCAGTTTCATTTTGGTTGAGTTTCAGATCATATGTCAAACTTATTGCAACAGGAAAAACAATTATGCAGAACGTAAAATGGCACCTTAAGTGGTGCCATTTTACGTTCTGCGTTCAAATACTTCAAAGGTCGACGTTATTTATTTATTTTTTTTTTTTTTTCAAATTTTCGGAGAAACGTAAAATGCCTATCAGTCTGGAATTATTAACTGTCTCCGCCTCGAAAATGAGTCGCTTTATGCCAGCTAGAAACAATTACGATCAGTAGTAGTAGTAGTAGTAGTAGTAGTAGTAGTAGTAGTAGTAGTAGTAGTAGTAGTAGCAGTAGTAGTAGTAGTAGTAGTAGTATTCTGCATTTGGTGTTTGGTTGTATATTCTGCATTTGGTGACAGCGAGCTCACAGAATCGTTACCACGCCGGACCAAGTACTTAGCAGCACTTGGTCCGTCTTAACGTCCTGCTTTTAAATGCCGCCGTGGTCGACTTTTTTGCATTCGTCCTTTCGGGACCGAGGAATAAAGTACCAGTGGAAAAGACTGGGATCGATGTAATCGACTAGCTCCACTTCCCCTGTCAAGCAGTGGTGGGGGACAAACACTCCCCCCCCCCCATTTTAAGATCCTTCTTAAAGCGTAACATTCGAACACATGCCATTATAAGCGGAGTAATAATATTACATTAGGTGGAGCCGGCGAACTAGCAGAAATGTTAGCACGCCAGACGAAATGCTTAGCGGTATTTCGTCTGCCGCTACGTTCAAATTCCGCCGAGGTCGACTTTGCCTTTCATCCTTTCGGAGGTCAATTAAATAAGTACCAGTTACGCACTGGGGTCGATGTAATCGACTAGCTCCACTTCCC
>NC_068995.1:51401517-51403332 GCF_001194135.2 Octopus bimaculoides | reverse complement strand
TATATATATATATATATATATATATATATGCACACAAACATACGCAAATATTCGCACGCATGTACTTTAACACATATGCACCTATACAAGCAATGTCACGCCTGGCTGCATATACCGGGTATTATTATTATTATTATTATTATTATTATTATTATTATTATTATTATTATTATTAACTGCTTTAAAAGTAGTTACTTGATTGACCTTTTAATTATTTTCCCTCTTTTATTGCTTTGTTAGCTTGACACTGCTGGTGGTGTTATTATTGTTGTTGTGGTTTTATCACGGTTTTTCTTTCTTTTTTTTTTTCTCTGCTTTTTACTGTTCTTGTTGTTGTTGTCATTGCGGTTTTAAAGTAAGTGCCCACCTTACGCAACAGATCCTAACGTTTGAGTCACGGTCTTGCTTGAACGGTTTCGTCTGTGTAGAAGTACAGGAGTTGTGCTGAAGTGAGAGGGAAGTAAGAGAGAGAGAAGTGTCACTGTGAGTGGGAAATATGTGAATGTGAGAGAAATGTGAGGTGAAGAGAGGGTGTGAGAAAGATTAGGAGAGAAATGAACGGGTAAAATGAAGAACGTAAGTGTGGTGTTAGATCGAAATGTAGTTTAAGAGGAGGAACAGTGAATGGGGTTTGTGAGAGGGAGAGAGAGAGGCAGAGAGACAGATAGACAGACAGACAGACAGGTGGAAACATTGTCAAAAATAGATGTAATCAAAAAAGACGACAGAGAGAAAGGAAGAAAGTGTGGGAGACAGGCAGATAGATTGATAGAGAAAGAATGGGAGAGAAAGACGGAGGGAGAGAGGGGGATGAGAGAGACAGAAAGAGAAGGGAAGAATGAGAGGAGGAATGAGAGGAGGGGAGATTGGGAGAATCAGTGGACTGGCCTTTGGCTCGGAATGATGGAGTGGATGGCATATAAAGAGATAGGAAGAGAATGGAAAGAGGAGAAGGTGAAAAAGAAAAAGGGAAGGAGGTACAGAAGCAAAAGAAAACTTTGAAAAGAGAGAGAGAGAGAAATTAAGGGAGACAAGAGAGAAAATATGGACGCAAAAGAGAAAATGAATACTTTTTGTACTTGTTCGATTTTGTGACGGCTCCTGTTGTTGTTTTGTTGTTGATGTTGCTGTTATCATTAATAATGTTAGGCAGGTGTTAAAAAGTATTTCTTCTTCCATCAAATAAAAAACACACAGACACACACACACAGACACACACAATTTACTTTCTTGGACAAATGAAGAAACAACAAGAATTGGAACGAGTTTATTTGATTTGTTTTTAACGTTTCAATCAACGGTGCCCCTTTAGCATTCTACCCGGATGGATAGGGGTAGAGCAAAAAAGTGTGGCAACTCACCTATGGATAATACCCATCTTACGAAATAATGAACAGAAAAAGGAAGACAAAACTTTAAGGATATCGATCGGATTCTCTATCGTGCCGCTTCTGTTTATGTGTTACAAATCAGACTCAAAACGGAAATATTTTACGCTTAATGTCTTCGGTTTTGCCATACAATTAGCTCCAGAAACATTCGTTACTTAAATTTTTAGCCATTTTTTTTTTTTTACAATTATATAATTTCACGTATATTTTTTACCGATAAAAAACAGTTTGTTTTCTTTTTCCTTCGATGAAAATTTCTTTAAATGTATTTATTTTCCTTCTAAGAAGGTTTTAACTTCCAAATGAGAGATTGAAATAAGAAAATTAAAGAATATATTACTTAATTGAAGCATCACTTTAATTTTGTCATTACACACACACACGCACACACACACACACACACACACACACACACACACACACA
>NC_068995.1:51399807-51400744 GCF_001194135.2 Octopus bimaculoides | reverse complement strand
ATATATAGACATATAGACATATATACGACGGGCTTCTTTCAGTTTCCGTCTACCAAATCCACTCACCAGGCTTTGGTTGACCCGAGGCTATAGTAGAAGACACCTGTCCAAGGTGCCACTCAGTGGGACTGAACCCGGATCCATGAAGTTGGTAAGCAAGCTACTTACCACACAGCCACTCCTGCATCTATTATTAGAAATTATGGAGTTGATTTCTCCATAACCCTCTTAAAATATTGATTGACGATACAGGTTTTGTTATTTATTAATGATGTTGTTAAGAAGGTTGCATCTATCTCTTTTTTTTTATAAATAATTTTTTTGTTTTTTGGTGTGTTTTTAATCCCTTTTTATTTGTTTCTTTTTCTTTTTCTTCCAATGTTTCATTACTCATTCAAGGAGGATCGTAATTTTGGAACAAATGTCTCAAATATCGCAGCTTCCACGAGATCTTCGTTTTCTAGCAATGGCCCTATACAAGAGAACAGAGTAAACCTCTTAAAACACAAACTCGGTGTCAAAGTAAAGACTGATCAGTTGAAAGAGATCAACATAAGTGAAACCCCAGAGAGAAACATAATGGACGACGAATCTTTCAGCAAAGATGAGGGATGCGTACCGTAAGTTACTTCCCTTTGTTGTTCTATGCAACATGATACAGATACACCAACGGTATTCTGAGAACTTGAAATTTCCCTAACTGCCAATTCAGTTCACTGGCGTTGTGTGTACCGTGTGTTTATTTGCATTATTTAAACTGCATTTGTTAGTGGCGATACCAAGATTTTGAGAGATCTTCTGCTTCTTAAGCTTAAAGATTAACCTTAGTTATGGCTGTCTCAGATTATTGAGATGAGAGCGTCAGTGGAGTGCCAAACATAAGCACACACACACACACACACACACACACACACACACAAACACACACACACACACA
>NC_068995.1:51390856-51398929 GCF_001194135.2 Octopus bimaculoides | reverse complement strand
CCGAACGTGAGATCGACAACGAGATTGATTTCTTCAACAAACTTTTGAAGCTTCTTCGAATCCTCTTCTATTTATTTACAATCTGTGGAATTCTAGTCACGGGAGTTGTCAATCGGATTTCTTTACAGCTAATGGCCACTGCTAAACCTCCCCACTCGGTGAGTGCTTGTTTGAAGATGTAGAAAGAGATGGCGTTTATAGACATAGAGATTACGTAACTGTTGCTCTGATACGAAAACATTTTACTAGCATCAATGATTGAAAATATTGCTTTGATTTTTTTTAGATTTGTTTTTCCTGCTACTATTATTCTCTCTCTCTCTCTCTCTCTCTCTCTTTCTCTCTCTCTTTCTCTCTCTGCATATTATATATATATATATAGTATTTGAAACTACAACGATCTAGGATTTGAAACTACAACCTCGCGATCACGAATGCAACACCCTAACCACTAGGTCATGCGTCCTAAAAGGTCATTCGTCCTAATATAATAGAAAATAATATGACGTATTTTATCGTGCATAGGGAACTCTATTTTGTCAAAAATTAGGTTAAAAAATGTGGGAGTTTCTTATTCACGGATAGTATTATAATCCTTTACAAAACCTTTATTCCAAATTTTAAGCCTCAAAATATGATATAATATAATATAATATAATATAATATAATATAATGTAATATAATCCAATATTATAAAACATGTATATGTGTGTTATCAACAGAAATCAGCCCACAGCAAATTGATTATATCCCTAGTTGTACCAACAGTAATATTTTGGATGCTCACTTTGGTTAGGTCCGTCTTCAGGAAAACAGAATGGCCGTCGAAGAAACTTCTCTTCAGCGTAAGTAAATTCATTTGTCTATTTTGGAGAAGAGTAAAGTGAATATGTGTCAACCATGCCTTTCCCAAGATCATTTCTAGCATAAGTGAAATGCAGTGGCTTCATATCTGAATGGAAACCACGTTGCAGGCTTGACTTACAGAAAACTTAACTCCTGCACTACGACGTTCATTTTGTGTTACTTTTGCTTGATGCTGCTTTTATCATGTTGTTACTGTGGAGGCGCAATGGCCCAGTGGTTAGGGCAGCGGACTCGCGGTCATAGGATCGCGGTTTCGATTCCCAGACCGGGCGTTGTGAGTGTTCATTGAGCGAAAACACCTAAAGCTCCACGAGGCTCCGGCAGGGGATGGTGGCGAACCCTGCTGTATTCTTCCACCACAACTTTCTCTCGCTCTTACTTCCTGTTTCTGTTGTGCCTGTAATCCAAAGGGTCAGCCTTATCACACTGTCACCCTGAATATCCCCGAGAACTACGTTAAGGGGACACGACCAGGCTAGGTAAAAACCCATCGCCGCGTTTGGCTTAAAAGGTGGTTCTTTACTGGTCGCTGATTAGCCAAGTTCTTACTAGAAGAACAGAGTTACTTGATGAAATATTTTGTATGCTACAATGTGTTATTAGTTAGTAAAAGTACTGTTGTGATATGGAGGAACCACTCGATCAAGATTAACTTTTATTTAAATTAAACTTTTTGCTTCACATACGTACATGCATACATACATATATATATATATAACGCAAGATAATGCTAATAATATAACCTGAACAGGATAAGCTACCCGGCCGCCAACACTTCTTTAACTTTCTAAGACATCTCAACGCTTCTAAAACAAACTTCGTTTGCTTGTTTACGTTTATCGTAATTTAAATTTAATAAATATATATATATATATGCACATAGATATACATATACATATATCTGTTTATTTCAGGTGTTTCTATTTGAATGCGTACAAATAACAGGCAAAGCATTATTCCTCTTCCGTATTATTCCAACCCTTGGATTGTTTCGATCTTCTGTGTTGATTCTTGGAACTGGTCAGGTCCCTGCAGTAATGTTACTTCTAGAGCAGATCTTCGGAGCGAAATTTCAAAAGCTTTCCACGCGATTCTTGGGCCTGATTTTCTACTCACTTGCTTGCTGCATCCAAATAGGAATCATACCAGTTTTCTACATCACCGATTTCTTTACGTGGACAACCGATCGAGACGAGAAGATATCGGAAACGGAAAACTGGATTGTACCAATTGCTGTTGTGCTGACGTCGTTCACATGGTGGGAGAACTACGCCTTCTTTGACATTCAGTGCTGTAGATTGTCGATTCCATTAAAAAGACTACGGAATCGAATCGAGAAGACAAGAGAAGCAACTGATATCATCACGGTACCACTGAAAATGGTGCTTTTCTTTTGTTTATCTTTAGCTCTCTCCCACCAAGACATACAGAATTTTCTCCAAGACTGGAAAGATTCTTTAAGCACTGATTACATGCTTGTCCATTTACAGGGTTACGGTGTAATGTACGTGCATATCGTGTCAGGACTTATATGTTGCTATCTGGCCGGTATGGCTTGTAAACTTCACATGCAGAAAATCGGATTTTCTTTGCCGTTAATTCTCGTCACTCCGGTGTCGGTTGGTCTCAACATAGCTCAATGCACCAAAAAGATTGTTCCAGATAATTTGGTCACTGAAAAATGGGCTTGCTTTAAAATGGAAATCCCTGGAGAGATACTCACACCGATTCTTATGATGGGTCTTCTGTTTGTCTCTATTATAATCATCACAAACCATATCTGGATGCCGAGTTCCGAAAGAATGTCACAAATAAAGAAGTAAGTTATTTCCTTATATTAAACCGCATTAAGTGTATTAAAGGAAACACCACATACACACATTCACACACACACACACACACACACACACACACACACACACTTACGTATTCAGGTATGCACACACACATACATACACACGCACAACATTCAACACAATTTTATGTGTACATATATACATGCATATATATATATATATATATATATATATACGCGCTTATTTTTATATAATCTTTTTTTAATACCGCTAAGCATTTCGCCTGTTGTGCTAAAACTCGCCGCTTTAAACTGGAAATAATATTGCTCTCAGCATTTTGTTCCCTTTGACTTTTGGGGGTTAATCTTCCTTGACATTTGACTTTTGATCTTTTCCTCGGCAGATTATTTGTATTACCACACTATGAACCAATATTCCCCGATATGGGATTGCTGCTACGACGCCGACAAGACGTAAAAGAGAAGTCGTTCCGAATAAAGAAGGAAGGTCTTGATGAGAACAACACGCGACCAAAGATCCTTATCTGCGCCACAACGTGGCACGAAACACGCCAAGAAATGTTACAGTTACAAAAATCTCTATTCAGGTAATTCTTTTTTTTTTTTATGTTGTTCCTTTTAACGTTTACCATTGTCGCTGCCATCGTCGTCGCCGTCATCATCGTCATTGTTGTTGTTGTTATTGTTGCTCCATTTGTACTCCGTTTAATATCGTTTGGTGTCACGGCCAAACGATGAACCAGAGTTGCTATAAGGAAGATGTCATTTGACTGACAGCTCTTTCCTTAGTGTAAGCACAATTCCAAGCAGTTCGGTCATCTGGAATCCGGAATACAATTGATGACATTTTCCATTCTCTCCCGCATTAACCAAATTCCTCTTCTGGTCTTAATATTCCACGTGTTGTTGATTTTCATCTTCAGGTCTTTGGACTTAACCAGCTTCTCGTTGTGACTTTTATGAAGGTGTTTCTTTCAGAAGATGGTGCAATGTTAATAAGTACGCACTTCTTTGCCCTTCCTGACCTCGATAATGTTTCTCTTTTTATATAAAACATCAAATTATAGTATGAAAGAGGTTCGACTGTTATTTCTAACAGATCAAGTGCTAGAATTGAAGCGCTCTTGTTTGTTTGTGGTGTGATATTCATGCTTGAACGTCACAGCATCCACACATGTCTCTATAAATTCGATGTTCTGTGACAGCCAAAAAAGCATTTATGATTATTTGTGTTAGTGCAAGCTTTAAATACTTAACCAATTGAGATCGCGGTTTCGATCCTCAGTTAAAGTCAACTAATTTTCCTTTCTTATTTGTCCAAAAATAAAATACAGGTAATTTACAACTAATTTCATCAAGAAATTTATTAATTAAAATATTATCTTTAATTAATTACAGGCTTGACTTGGAACAGGTCACGAAAAAACTGGCCCAAAATTACGTCACCAGTTACATTGATGTCAACAGCTACGAACTCGAAAGTAAGTCAGTTGTGTGTTTCTTTTTCTTAATAATTATTTTTCTCCGAGGCGGCGAGCTGGCAGAAACGTTAGCACGCCGGGCGAAATGCTTGGGGGGTATTTCGTCTGTCTTTACATTCTGAGTTCAAATTCCGCCGAAGTCGACTTTGCCTTTCGGAGTCGATAAATTAAGTGCCACTTTCGTACTGTGGTCGATATAATCTACTGCCCCCCCCACCTCCCCGAAAATTTCGGGCCTTGTACCTAGAGTAGAAAAGAAAAAATATTTTCGACCTACTTTTGGACTGTAAATTTTGTCCGAAAAATTCAACTTGTATGCCTGAAAATACAGTAAAACACAGGCGCAATCATATGCGGTGGGTAGGTTTCATCAACTCTACCGTCTGCCCTAGAATTAATGGCCTGGTACCAATTTCAGAAACTTACATAATAAGCCTATTTTTTTAAATACGATTACAAAATTATTTACTAAATTATTAAATAAAATTCTATGATATTCTGTTGAAATGTTCCTGTTATTTTCTATTCTCAAGTTCATGTCATATTTGATGATTCCTGGGAAACGGACAGCAACCACAATCGAGTGCCTAATGGCTATGTCAGAGAATTTGTAGATCTAATTCCGGAAGCCGCTGAGTGAGTATCACAAACCTTCTAGATTATCTTTTGTTATTATTACTATTAAAACATTTACAATATCTGACATTTGGTACAAGGCCATAACCGTTTGGCAGAGGAATCTAATAGGTAGAGATGTGTGGTTAAAAAGCTTACAACGAAACTACACAGTTTCAAGTTCGATCCTACTACGTGAGGGTGTACAGTGAGCAAGTGTCTTCCGTCGTAGATTTAAGTTGACAAATTGCCTTAGAAGTGAAATTTGGTAGGCGGAAAATGTGCCGGAACCCCGTCATATGTGTGTGCGTTTCCCGAGACATAAACTCATAAGGGCTCATTTCTTGGTTTCTGTGGCCTTTATATTCCCCAACACGGACAGGTTGCTAGTTTGTTCCACGATAACTTATTTTTGCCTGCTGAGTGGACTGGAGCAACGTGAAATGAAGTGCTTTGCTCAAGAACACAACGCATTGCCCGGTCCAGGAATCGAAACCACTGTCTTACGATCATGTGTCCAACATCTTAACCACTAAACCATGCGCCTCTACTGCGTGTGTGAAAGTGTGTAAATGTGTGCGTGCATTTTTGTTAGACAGTCTATGGAGTCTTGTTCACCACTTTCTTTTCCTTTTGCCTTTCACGACATTACCTGAAGGTTAACAATATTGAAAATATTTGAATAAAAAACAGCAGAGAGAACGAGGCCATGTTTTCTAAGGTGTCTATCTGTTATCTAAAAGTACAATTTTCTATTTCTCTTGTGGTATAAACGAAATCTAGTAACTAAACCAGAAAAATACATAAATAATCATTTGAAACATTAACACAGGGCCACGAATATGTGTGGAAGGTGTGGGGTCGAGTAAATTTATCTCAGCACATGACTGGTACTAATTTTATTAACCCCGGGGTGAGGAAAGATAAAGTCGATAGAACACAACCCATTTATGCATAGAGTCCTAAAAACAGGACAGTGAGGAAATTATACAGCACTAAGTATTTATTAGTCATCATTACTTTTGGCGGTATCCGGCGAGCTTGTCTAAAACTATTCGTCTAAGAATACAATTGATCTAAATGCAATCTGTTTAAAACAATTTGTCTAAAACACAATTTGACTAAAAAAGAAAAATTGTTTCTTTTTTGTTGAATTCGTAGGAAGTGGAACGTAATATTTGTTTACTCATGCTATCGAGTATAAATAGTTGTTTGCGATGATATGGAATAAAACTAGTTGTTTACTAAAAACAACTAGTTATTTTCTAAAAAGAATTTCTTATTTGGAATTATTCACAGTGAAAAGACTCATAGCCAAAGATGTCTGCTGAATTTGCTGAATCAGAAATAGGTCGTAAGAAGTTGGTTGATAATGGACATACATACTATAAGAATGGTGGAAATGGTGAACGCGTTTATTGGAAGTGCGAAAAATATCAAAATCAAAATGCCGTGCTCGCATAATTACTGTTAAGCATAGGCTCTCAAAGTGGGCGTTACCGCCCCCGGTGGGTGTTGAGATGGTCCAGGTGGGCACTGGTGTATAAGGGGGTGGTAGGGGTGGTAGGGGTGGTAGAGAAAAAGAAGGTGTTGGTAGGTGTTGATATCTGGTGTCGCTTATATAGAATTATCAAAATTTGGTTGTGGTAAACACACATACATACTCATATGGGAGTGTTTTGGTGGTTTGCAGACGGGAAAAAGAAAGAAGAAAACAGTTTGGGAGGGAGGGGGAGGTATGGCTTTTGTATCAGTGTGGTCAAACTTTCTTTTTGAATGACCCTTTAGGTGGGGAGGGAAAGGAATTTTTGGTATTGATGTTTTTTTTAATTGGAAGGCCAGATGTTTTTTTTTTTATTTTCTCCAGGAAGAATTATGATTACATTTCAAGGCCTTGCTTTCTTTAATTCTTTTGCATTCATTAATGTAAGGAATGAAATTGTGAAATCTTCCAACGACCATAATCATATATTGGATGCCGCTGAAACTGCAGCAAGCTTTGCGATCAAGCTTTGCCTCCAAACTACCAAAAATGCAAAGTATTAAGAGAACAATGAGGATCAATTGTATTTTAGACAAATTTTTAAAAACAAACTCGCTTGGACCCACTTTTGGCAAACTCGTGGAGTGGTAACTAGAAAGAGCAGCCAAATCACACTCACATCACACCTTATCGACTGAGAAAAGTTCTTTATTAGTCAATGTGAAAGTGGATTCTCTACAAATTGGAAACAAACGTGATGGTCACGTCATAGCTGGAATACTTTTGATCATAAACCTGATCGATGAAAGGGATCAAAGAACAAGGAATCTAAATGACTATTTCTCTCGGAACTTCATTTCAGTTTCTTTCTTTGTACTTCCTACAAACCAAGCAATAACCTTACTTCCTCCACCTCTCTCTATCTCATTCTGTCTCTCTTTCTCTCTCTATCTCTCTCTCATATACATACACACCTTTTAGGACAAAGTATAAGAGTCCGAAACATTAGTCCTCACTTTTCATAACTAAATTTATCGAACTACCTTTGTGTCTGTCACCAACACAGTCCATCGGCAAACGTCTTCAGTCCCGTATTTTCCTAACATGAAATATGGACAAAACTGACTTCATTTTTTTTTTTTTCGCAGGTCAGTTGCTAAAGGTTTTATCCGTCTGAATGATTTCAAAAAAGTGTCGACACCTTACGGGGGCAGATTGGAGCTTGTAATGCCAGGTGATACCCAAATGATTATTCATCTTAAGGATAAAGATAAAATCAGACACAAAAAGAGATGGTCACAGGTCAGTAAATACCTTTTGCTTATATTTAAGTGTGTCTGTGTTGTACTTTTTTTAAATTTCCTACAGTATATTCGGTGATGGTGGTCATGTCTTCGTCGTCATCATCGCCATCATTTATACCCAAGTGTACCCTAAACGAACAAATCCATATTCAAAGGCTTTCATGGCATAAACTGAACTTTTTTTTCTTCAGCAATACTCCACGCCTGACTACATTAAGCAATATGTCCTTTTTGAAGACGCGAGAGTTTCTGAATGACACATCTAACGCAAATTTATATGTGTGTGTGTGTGTGTGTGTGTGTGTGTGTGTGTGTATAAATTTCGTCTTGACTGTTTGCCTTTGTGAAGAGTTACGTCAATCTTTTTTTAAATATATTATTATTTTTATTATTATTGTTGTTATTATTGTTATTATTATTATTATTATTATTATTGTTATTATTATTATTATTATTATTATTATTATTATTATTATTATTATTATTATTATTATTATTATTATTATT
>NC_068995.1:51385682-51390685 GCF_001194135.2 Octopus bimaculoides | reverse complement strand
CTATTGGGCTTTAAAATGTTTGGTGATCGAGGAACAGACAATGAAATCTGTGTGAGTACTGAAGTTCCTGGCCTCAAAAAACGTAAAACTAAAAGCCATTCCAATGCATCCATCCTGAACCACCTCTCCGATGAAGATTTCAAAAGGGTAAACAATTGTTGTTATTTACCTTCCTTGATTTTTGTATATTATGAGTCTCCTTTCATAATTCTTTTTCTTTTTTTTCTTTTTTTTTTTTTGTTAGAGGCCATTCTACTTCCATCCTATCCATCCATCTCTGTCCATTGTTTCTGGGAAGGTCGTGGGGAGAGGGTAGATTTTTTCGGGCACCAACTCTATAGTGTCTTATCAGAAACAATCGTCATTTGATTTCCAAGCTGGATTCCCAAATGTGACTAACAGAAACAATGAATATTAATCAAGCCATCTTTCGTTCTTGGTCTACTCCTTCGTTTCTTCCCGATTTGCTCTACTTGAAGAATCCGTCTTTCGATTCTTTCCTGCCACATTCTAATCACATGCATGTCCGTAGTACTGGACCTGTGAGCTCTCAATGCGGAGAAGTAGTGACTCGAATTGAAGAGAGACTCCTTGGTCTCCGAGCTACGCCCCCTGTCGAGTAACCTTACTCTAGGGATCCTTCGGAGGAAACCCATTTTGGCCCCTTATATTCGCAATCGTACTATTTTTCCTTTTTCTATTTCTTTTTAACTCTTTTGTCCTCTTCTTTTATTCTTTATCCCTTTTCTTCTTCTTCAACTCTTCTTCTTCAACTCTTCTTCTTCTTCTTCTTCTTCTTCTTCTTCTTCTTCTTCTTCTTCTTCTTCTTCTTCTTTCTCCACTGAATCTTCAGATTGAAAGCTGTCCTAGTTTAAAAGATGGCAAGTCCTCTAAAATGCATCGATTGACATCCAGTTTTATTTTATTATTCATTTGCTTTCATTCAGATTGAAAAAACCTTTATTTTGACATTGGATGGTGATGTGGATTTTAAACCCAATTCTGTCAAACTTCTTATTGATCGAATGCTGAAGAATTCTAAGGTCGGTGCCGTCTGTGGAAGAATTCATCCAGTTGGGTCAGGTTAGTTAAAATTACAAGCCCATTTATATTTTTGGAATAGCATTCTGTATATCATACTTAATGAAAGACACACTGTAGAAAGCCTCAAAACTGCTGTGTTCGTCACATTAGTATATCAGTATATATCAGTAGCGAACGAAAAGTGTTTAGCAGCGGTGATTGTATGGAATTGAAAGTTTGATTTAATATTATCTATGTTTTGGAGGACGAAAAACTGAACTAAATTTAGTCAAACTTAGTTCCTCTCTTAAAACTGGAACTTATATTTTATTGATCGATTTTTAAGGGCAAAAGAAAAAAGACTTCTATGCCTTGTTTATAATTGTTTATAATTTTCACCTTTAAAGGTATTTTAATTAGGACGAAAGCTGCCGTGAATTTTGGGACTGCCATGTTGGCTTGGCGATAACTATTAATTTCCAGTACCGCTGCCGTAGTCTCCTTTAGAGAGACTTAGAAATATTAATAACTCTCTCTCTCTCTCTCTCTATATATATATATATATATATATATATATATATATATATTCTTTATTCTTTTCCTCTTCTATTCATCACACAGGACCCATGGTATGGTATCAACAGTTTGAGTACGCTGTAGGCCATTGGCTGCAAAAGGCTGCAGAACATGTTTTTGGTTGCGTTCTTTGCTGTCCAGGTTGTTTTTCTTTGTTCCGTGCCTCCGCTATCATGGACGATAACGTCATCAGAGCATACACTCGGAAACCTGTGAAAGCGCGTGACTTCATCCAGTATGAACAAGGTACACATATGCTTTTACTCTCCATATAAGTGTGCGTGTGTTTTGTGCATGCGTTTGTGTGCTCGTGTTTGTGTACAGATGCATGAGCAAGTTAACATATATGATGTGCGTATATGTTCGTCAGGAAGAATGGATACGCACATGCACATACATATTCATACACACACACACACATATCTGGTATCTGCAATTAAATCAGTATCAAAATAGTCATCTATGTATCATAATCAATGCATATACACTGTGTATGTATATATATATATATATATATATATATATATGCAATAATGCTAATAAAAGAATCAGATTTCACTACTAACATTATCAATATGTGCGTACGTATGTGTATCTGTTTGTATGTACGTATGTATGCATACCAGTACATATGTATATACGTATGTATATACGTATGTATGTGTGTATTTATACATGCATTTACGCATGTATTCATGTATGTATGTATGTATGTATGTATGTACGAGATCTTTCGACGATGTATATTGATGAAATGTAGAAGAAAAACATCAACGAAAATGTAAAAACAATGTTTTCCGATCAATATTATTCCCTTGTTATATTTGTTCTGTACTGAGTTTCATATATATCCCCTTGTCACTCAGGCTATCGTAAATGCACGGAACCAGTGATTGGTCAGGTGAAAACCATTTGTGATATAAAATTAACTAAAATAAATTAGAATGAGAAATCATTATTCGCAATGTTAAGACAGTGAGCTGGTAGAATGGTTAACACACCAAACAATATGATTAACGGTATTTCTGCCAACTTTACATTCCGGGTTCAAATTCCACCGAAGTCTACTGTCACTTTTATGCTTATTGGGTTGATAAAATAAGTACCAGTTCAGCACTGAAGTCCATATAATCGGCTAACCCACTCCCTCAATTTTACATTCCGAGTTCAAATTCTGCTGAGGTCTACTGTCCCTTTCATCCTTATAACAAGATTCCAAACTTTCTATCTCTAGCAGAACGAATTACTCACAATATTCATTTTCGATTCTTATTTTATGCATAACTTGATTTTCTTTTTCTATTTTAACAGGTTCCTTCACATTTTTTCTTTATGTTTCATTTTCTATAACCTCTTTTATATTCTCTGTTTCTTTTAGGGGAAGATCGTTGGCTGTGTACCCTTTTACTACAGCAAGGATATAAAATCGACTATTGTGCCGGAGCTGATGCATTTACATTCGCACCAGAGAGCTTTCATGATTTCTTCATCCAAAGACGTCGATGGGCGCCCTCAACAATCGCCAATATCATGGATCTTCTATCAACATGGAGGGTTACAGTTAGCTTAAACGATAACATCAGTGCTCTGTTTATATTATATCAATTTATCTTAATGACGTCCAGTATATTAGCCCCGGCTACTGTGATTTTGATGATTGCTGGCTCCTACAGTGCAGTACTCAAGCTGAGCATGTGGAAGTCATTTGCCCTTTCCCTTGTGCCTGTTATTATCTTTATCGTCGTTTGTTTAAAGGCTAAGACCAGCACTCAGATAACGTTTGCCGCTTTCATGACCAGCGTTTATACTGTAGTTATGGTTGTCGTAACCGTCGGAACGCTTGTCAACATCCTTGATGAAGATTTAATTTCACCTAATGTCGTCTTCCTCGCTGGTCTTGCTATTATATTTTCCGTCTGTGGCCTTTTACATCCTCGAGAAATCGTTTGTCTTATACATGGTATTTTATATTTTCTCACTGTGCCATCGTCGTTTATTTTCCTCACGGTCTATTTTCTCTGCAATTTGAATAATGTGTCGTGGGGTACTCGAGAAAATCCGAAAGTTTCTGAAGATGAAGCTGTGAAAAAGGCGAACGACGACAAAAGGAAGACGATTTTCAGTCTCTTTAATTTGAACAGCTTAAGACCAATCATTGACGACTTCAAGAAATTTATTTACGATATTCTTGGTAAGAAACCCGGGGAGAGTACGGAAACGCGAGCATTTGATCCTGCATCCGATGTAGAAAACCAAAAGCCGACCACACAGTTACAGTCAATCCAGGCCGGAGTAAAAGTAATACGGACTAAAATCCCTGATGACTTACATTTAAAAGTAGACCCTTTCTACTGGCGGAAGTTAGAGTATCTAGGCAACGGAGAAGAATGTTGCGTGAACGACGATGAAGTGAAATTCTGGAATTATATACTTCGAAAGTATCTGTATCCTTTAAAAGAGGACAAAGACGAGAAAGAAAGGATCAAAAGAGATTTAGACACGACTCGAAACAATGTCGTGTTTGGTTATTTCCTGCTCAATCTCTTGTGGAGTGTTGCTGTTATGCAGTTACAAACCATGAAACATGAACTGTTACCGTTCTTTATATTGAAAAAATACGAACCAATATCTGTGATATTTCTGACAGTCTTTGGCCTCGTGCTTACATTTCAATTTGTCGGAATGTGCATGCATCGTTGGGGGACCTTTTTGCATCTCATGTCCACCACGCACATCTTGTCAAACGAGGTAGAGAAAAACCGTATGATAGAAAATGTGATCCGAAGCATGGCATCGGCCTCAAGAGATATAGACATCCAGCCAGATTACTCCAGTGATGAGGAAGACTCTGTATACGAAGGCCAGCTTCCTGAAGAGGATTATCCAATTGACGAATCTATAGAAGAAGAACCACCGAAGAGTGTTTACGAAAGAATATATCATGACAGATTGAAAACTATACGTAGGGATTTTAATAAGCGTGTTCCAAAGAATCGTAGGGGTTTTTACAAAGATACATTCCTTCCGAGTGACAACCACGGATATACAAACCAAGTCTTCAATAACGTCTGAAATAACGTGGAAGTTATTGTTTGTAATCTTTGTCTGTCTATGTTATGTTCTTGCGTATGATTGCTACCATTCCAATTATGATGGAAAACATTTAAAAAAGAAAAACAAAGAAAAATCAATATTATTCATTATCAGCACCAATTTGAGACAAGAAAGAAAAAAAAGACAAGCCCACTGGCATGAATCGAAGTGTGTAACCGATCGCTAGCCGATTGAATTTGTTTTCGATTAGACTACAGAAGGCTTGTTAGGATCTCTGTCTCAAATGAACTCCATACTTTTTTTTGCAGGTTTACCTTATTTATTTATGATATATGTAAATGTATAAGTAT
>NC_068995.1:51383769-51385232 GCF_001194135.2 Octopus bimaculoides | reverse complement strand
TTATTATTATTATTATTATTATTATTATACTGTTGTTGTTGTTGTTATTATTATTATTATTATCATCATAATCATCTTTCAACATCGTTAAACAAGTATTTCTTAGTTGCTATAAACGTGAGTTCAAATCCTGCCGATGTCGACTTTGCCTTTCATCCTTTTCTGGAGGGTTTTTTTTTTTTGGGGGGGGGGTCGGGATCGATAGAATAAAATACCAGACAGGTACTGAGGGCCAATGATATCGATTAACTTCTTCCCCTCAAATAAGCTAGTCTTACACTAAATAAAAAAAAATCACCATCACCATCATCATCATCATCATCACCACCATCATCATCATCGTCATTATTGCCATTGTCGTTGTTGTTGCTGTTATTATTACTATTATTATTATTATTATTATTATTATTGTTATTATTATTATTATTGTTGTTGTTATTATTATTATTATTCAAATTCCGCCGAGGTCGACTTTTCTTTTCATCTTTTCGAAGTCGATAAAATAAATGGCTTCCACAAGATTTCAGACCTTGCGCATATAATAGAAAGGATTACTGCTGCTGTTGTTACAGTTATATAATTTCCTATGAAACATCGCGTCACTGACTCTATGTCAGAATATCACTAAAGCTTAGTGGCTACAGAACTAGTCTGAGATAATCGAGATAATACAAAACTTATGATTGCAGTAACTATTTACCTAAAGTGTTATCTTACCTTCAATCTCGTTCCCATCTATTTATTTATCTCTCCATCTATTTATCTCTTTTTCACTCTATTGCGCATGTGTTTATTATATCAAAATTTAGAGTCTTTTCGGATGACCCTGGCGGTTGATCACGACTGTGATTAGAATGAAAGCGCCTCTTCTATTAATGGGTTAAGAACGTCATGGAACGTTCTGATCCTGCGGTAGAGTAGGTGGTTGGGGCTTCTACTAATCGTATTTTAGACGGGCTTAGGTATTCACAATCCTACGAACGTACTACAGCCGGAGTACATCTGTAACGAACATATCGTGATTTTTGGTCCCCTTTTTTTTTTGTTTTTCATCCTCTCTTTATTTTATTTTAATCTCCCCCTCCACAATTGTAAATAGCTGCGAGTCGTTCTACGTCCACACTGGCACTAAAAATATTGATCTGCAGAAGGTTGCAGCTGAGCTGGATATCAACTGCATGGAAATCTCTTGTCAATAAAATGAGGGAGCCTGAAAGAGTCAAGAGGGCGATTCCACTTTCTCAGATATAATAATAATAATAACAATAATAATAATAATGATAATAATAATAATAATAGTCAAGACGAAGAGCGCGATTCGATTGAAAGATATTTTATTAGTTGAACGATATTTCAACAGTAAGTCTGTCTTTGTTGAGTTCAAAATAAGAAGTGATAAAAATTCAAAATTTCTGTAATTTTGTAATTTTGTAATTTTGAATTTTTATCACTTCTTATTTTGA
>NC_068995.1:51382709-51383443 GCF_001194135.2 Octopus bimaculoides | reverse complement strand
TAATAATAATAATAATAATAATCCTTTTTACTATAGGTGCAACGCCTGGAATTTGGGGGAGGGGACTAGTCGATTACCCCAGTGCGTAACTGGTACTTATTTAATCGACGCCGAAGGGATAAAGGCAAAGTTGACCTCCGCAGAATTTGAACTAAGAACGTAAGGACAGACGAAATGCCACAAGGCATTTTGTCCGGGCCTGAAAACGATTCTGGCAGCTCAACGCCTTAATAATAATAATAATAATAATAATTAATAATTTTAGTACAAGGACAGAGAGCTCGGGGGAGTGAGAAGTTGATAATATCGACCCCAATGCTCAACTGGTACTTATCTTATCGACTCCGAAAGGATAAAAGGCAAAGTCAAGCTGGCAGAATTTGAACTTGTGAAACGTGTAGACGGACAGTATACCGCGAAGCATCGTGTCCGGCATGCTAACAATTTTCCCACATGCTTGGCAATGCAATGTAGGGCAACAGTAATATATTGTTTGTTGCTTGTTAATTCACTGAATATGATAACGATTTCAAAAACTTACTTGTGTGTGCGTAGAATTTGATTATAATACTACAACAGGCAGGTTCATAGTTGGCTGCCTGGAAATACATGTTTAGTCAAGGTAGCAGCATTTATGAGATTTCTATCAACCATGTAAATATTTGAATCACACACACACACACGTGCATATATATATATATATATATATATATATATATATATATATATATATA
>NC_068995.1:51379652-51381856 GCF_001194135.2 Octopus bimaculoides | reverse complement strand
TATTAATTTTTCTATATGTGATAGTGGATTTTCATCGATGAGTTCTTGAAAATTGGTTATTTTCCCTAAAACTATATATTTTATATATATATATATATATATATATATATATATATATTTATAGGAAAAACGAAATTATTTTTCAGTCACTCGAAGTTTGTTCATAATTCCTTAAATTTTGCAATTTGTATCATATACATTTTTTAATATGAAATCATAATAGTTATGTAAGCTTGGAAAATAATTTCAAAACATAATAATGCTGTTTGTATCAAGATATTTTTGTATGCTTATTGATTTTGTTATTGGGCCCTTACAAATTGCGATTTAGCGGGATTGTTATTGTAAAAATTAGGTACCACAGATTGAATGAGGGCTCTACAGAATGATAGGTTATTAATTTACGAATTACCAAAAATCCATTACATCTAGACCGTAATTCTCAGCTAAAATGATTTTATGTATTATTCATTCCATAAATCGTACGAAACATTCAAAAACATCTGCAGTTACTCAAACTATCTTAGAAACATTACAATCAATATTGTCAAAAACACTACACTGCAATTAAACAATATTTCTTAATCATCAGGCTTACTTCAACGAAGCTTTATCTAAAAGTGGATGCAATTATAAATTTACTCTTATAGAATACGAAAATAACACTGGAAATAATAAAAACGGGAAACTTTACGTAACTTGGTACAATCCTCCTTTTGATATTTCACTCTCACCACAATTAAAAAATATTTTTAATAAAGTCATATATAAACTTTCATACTACACTACACCCACATTGCTCTGTATACTTGATTCTTCTGACGTTTACAAAGGGAAAAGATTTACAATTGTTTGTTATATATATATATATAGTTAAAAAAAACACACAAAAAAACAATAACAAAAAAACAACAAAGTGAGGACGTGATACGGATAGTGTTATTGGACGCTCGGGAAAGGAAAGAGAGAGAGTATGACGTTTCGGGCGGAGCCCTTTGTCGGAAAGACGGAAAGTTCAAAGAATGGAAAAACGGAGGAAGAGAAAATCGGCACCGATGCCCACGAGGTTATATATATATATATATATATATATATATATATATATATATATATATATATATATATAATTTAGAGAAAGAACCACTAGCAACAAATTCAACAATGAAAAACGTCATTCAACCATCTAGAAAAACAAATATACCACAAAAACCCTATTTATTGCTTCTGGAAAATATTACAAAAACATCTTACAATTCGTGAAGGGGAAGCTACATAAAGAAAAAAAATGGTGGAAAGAAGTGGAGAGGAGGGGGAATGAGATAAACGATATACATAATAGACAAAATAATAAATATACATAATAGACAAAATATGTGAACACATGGATGATGCAATCTTTTTGATGAAGGGTGGCCTCCATCTAAAGGCAATCAAGAAACCCTACAGATCCAGAATCAACCTGCCCACTAAGACCACAGGCCCTAACCTTTCCGTTGTTCTTCATTCTACAGGTACTGGTGCATGCTTAGAGTAATTCCATTCAGCCTAACCATTTTTGCTACAGTCACCGTCCTTTTTGACAAATTCGCAGGAAAATGACATTTTCCTCTCTTTCCTTTCCATGTGGAACTTTAAAATGTCGATGATGATTCGACAGAGCTTGTTGTATACTGCGCTCAGGTGCACGATAACTTGTTGGTAAAAAAGTAATAGATGGGACAGAAAGCAGCAGAAAGTCAAGTAAAGAAAGACAGAAATGAAAGTCTAAAGTACAAACACAGTGCACAGGACAAGCGAAATGGCTACTTCTTATATCTTCAACTGTCGGGTGTAAATGCGTTTGCAATAAATAATTCAGATATGAGAACATTTTAGTTACGATGTCGACGAGATGTAGTGTTACGGTACTCGACAAGGGAAATAAATCTTGACACACTGTAGAAGTTAAGGGAAGTAACTCAATGCGTAGTTAAATTGGTAATTAAATACGGTAATTAAATTGGTAATTAAATTAGATGCGCCGCTTGAATAAGAGATGAGATAGTCGTAAATGGAACGCTTTTGATGATAGGCCTTCTCGCTCATGGCTCACCTGGAACTGACTAACACTATAAACTATGGTCTCGGACTGGCTAATGCCGTGTGAGCGAACCTGGTGAACAGAAAACTGTAGAAACCTGTTATATATATATATATATATATAT
>NC_068995.1:51375165-51379084 GCF_001194135.2 Octopus bimaculoides | reverse complement strand
TATATATATATATATATATTGTCGTTGAATACTCAAAATGAGGAGTAGACAGACAGCCGACAACTGAGGAAGGGTCTTTCCTCTATGTTTATTTGTCCCGTTTTCCATTTTTTCTCGCTGCTCACGTATTTCACTCGTTTTCTCCCTCGTTTGTTTACGTATTCCATGTTATTTGAACTGTTGGTGACGTCCTGTACCAATATATGCCTTTTATATATATATGTGTGTGTGTGTGTGTGTGTGTATTGATTGATTGATTGATGATTGAACTCTCTTGTCTCTTCGGCCAGAGAGAATTCAGCGAGTCATAGCAGGTCATAACAGGACACAGCAGGACACAGCAGGACACAGCAAGACGGTGTTCTCAGTTCGATATTTTGCCATGTTGCTTCGTGTGGGAATTCAAATCCATCCGGGGATTTTTAGCCCCTGTTACTGGCGTCGTAGCATGTATGCATGTATGTGGGTATGTATGTAGGTAGGTAGGTGTGCACGTGTGCGTGCGTGTGTGCACGTGTGTGTGCACGCGCGCGCACGTGTGAGTGTGTGTCTGTATGCACGTGTGTATGTCTGCGCCTGTGTTTGTCACCTATTGTCTGTTTGTTTACCTCCCCGTAGACTAGCGGTTCGGCAAAAGGAGTCCGATGAAATAAGTACCAGACTTTTTAAAAAATAGATAAGCTGAGGGGGTCGAATTGTTCGACTTATACCCTTCAAGGTGGTGCTCCAGTGTGGCCGCAATCAGTCTGAAGACTAGAACAAGTAAAAGTTAAAGACAAAAAAATGATACAGACAAAACTGATAAACTACTGTAATAATAATAATAATAATAATAATAATAATAATAATAATAATAATAATAATAATAATAACAACAACAACAACATTGAAAGAGTTTGTGTTTCGTGTAACTGGCACAGTTGGCTCTGTCTGTCGGATCAATATAATCGGATTTAGATTATTAGGTGAGCTAACTATATTTGATGGTCGGTAGAAGAGAAAGCGAAAAACTCGGGTGTTCATTTATTGCTAACAACCTTCGCCTGATTTGTACAATGTAGATAGGTCGAAGGTGTGTGTGAGAGAGAAGGGAGGAAGGGAGACAGGCTGACAGACAGAGAGAAACAAAGAGGGGCACAGAGAGAGGCGGGGCGGACGGTATACGATGTGCTCTCTAGGCTATCTGTTTCCTTGGCAACAACAGGTGCTTGCTTGGTGGCGCCGGTGTTGATTGCGTTACGGTGTTACGTTGATATTTATAGTTTGGAGACGGTGTACAGTTTGTTTTCTTCAAGAGGGAAGAAGGGTTTGGATAGGAGTATAGCATTTATTCGTGTGTAGATTATTATTAATTATAGGGCATTCATTCATGCCTGTTGTTGTTATTATTATTATTATTATTATTATTATTATTATTATTATTATTATTATTATTATTATTATTATTATTATTATTATTACAAAGACGGCGAGATGGCAGAATCGTTAGCATGCTGGACGAAATACTTAGCGGTATTTCGTCTGCCGCCGTTCTGGGTTCAAATTGTCAATGTGATCGACTGTCGCCCTCCCCACAAAATTCAGGCTTTGTGCCTATTAGTAGAAATGATTATTTTCTAATCTCCAGGAAACATTTAATAGTGTCAGTACCAGTAATATGCTGGTATTGATTTCAATATATTCTGCAGATTTCAGGAAAGGAATAATCATATGTCTAGATAAGACAGGTAATTTCAAACATGGTATAGCAATAGAATATGCGTGCAAATAACATGGTGTGCACACGAATTTCCTTTCTTTTCTTTGTGTATTTATACTTAAGGTTAAACGTATCCATCCCTCTATGCAAATAAACGACTTGCATAAGCGTATGTACATATTTACACACTTGAGATTATGTATACTTACGCTTCTATCCACACACGCCCCCCCCCCCACACACACACACGTACATACATTCATACATACATACATACATACATACATACATACATACATACATACATACATGATGGCCGTCCACTCGTGACCGAGGAAGACCATTGCCGACCTTCAGGAACATTCTGCGCTCTAGTACTAACTTACATTTTGCATTTGCGGCTCCGTTGGTGGCTAATGAGCCCTGCTCTTGATAAGCATACACGACTGCAAACATTGCAGATTAAGCTTTCCCCATTCACTATACGAGCCGTACACTTTCGCGCAGCTCGCTTAAATTCTTCATGCTGTCTCGAGGATTCCAGACACATACATACATACATACATACATACATACACAGAGGTTTTCTAAAAGGAATTTTGCAAGGCGGAAGCCGGTTACTTTGGGGCCCCACCCTAAAAACAGAGAGGGACTCCTTCCTCGTCAGAAGATCGCAGAGACCCTTCTTTGGTCAGACTTCTTCACATGTTTCAAAAATGGTTTCACGGTATTCTTTACATACCACCCTAAGCTGTTTTCCTCTACTTCGATACAACCCTGGCAACTGATCAAACCTCTCCCACGCTTTCTTCTGGACAAGTACAGCCTATCGGTGGAACGCTCCGTGCACTGTCAATATTTTTCTTGTCTTCGTATGCATGTTCGTCAGTTCTTTCTTGTGCCAATTTATGATTCGAGCTCCATACCGTGTATTAACTGCTTGGATTTTATTCCATCCGGTCAATTTTGAACGCAACACCAATCTTAGTCTTCGGAAATATTCCATCTTCAGTTGTTCTTTCATTTCTTTCTCCATGATTTCGTTGAACTCTAGTATGCCAAGGTATCTGTAGCCTTCCTTTTCAATTTATTTAATCAGTTCTCTATTAGGTAATTCTATCCCTGCTAGGGACTCTATCTTGCCTCTAATCAGATAGATTATACCACACTTCTTGGGTTCGAATTCCATTCTAATATCAGCACTAAAACAATGAACCGTGTTCCCCAAAGAATTCACTTGTGCCTCGTCCTTGCCATACAGCTTCAAATCATCCATGAAGAGGAGGTGGTTGATTGTTTGAGATTTTCCCTTTAGCTGGTACCCTAGGTTCATTTTCCTAAGTACCAAGGTCAGAGGAATCATGCAGGGGACAAAAAGCAACAGAGGTAGGCTATCACTCTGAAAAATCCCTCTTCTGATGCCCAGAGTGCCCAAGCTTGGTCCATAGGATGTCACCTCAGTTTTCCACCCCACCATACTTCTCTTCAGAAAACACGTTACATACATCGCAATTCCAAACAAATCTAAGCACTCGATGATCCACGAATGTGGAATCATATCGTAAGCTTTACGATAATCAGTCCAGGCCATTACCAAGTTTGTCTTCCGTCGTTTACAATCTTGCATTACCATTTTGTCCATCAGTAATTGGTCTTTGGTACCTCTGCATCTCCTCCTAAAACCTGAAACGGTAACATATCGTTCTCATCAAGAAATTTGTACAGTTCTTCTGCAATTCCTCCCGGCAGTCACTTCCACATTAATAGTATTATTATTATTTTGGTTTGGCTCAAGTTCAATCTTATTCCTGATAGGAATTATGCAGATAGTGGGTTACTACCTGTAACCTTAGGTGCTCAGAACCCTCCTGATAATCTTTGATGTCCCTAAGGGACAAACTTTCTGTTGGAGCTCTACCGGGTATTTTATTTCAATCTCCTTCAGCCATTTGTCTAGACCTTGGCTTATTGTTCCCAACACACCAATTATTATAGGCAGAACTTTACTGTTCGCATGCTCCAAATTCTCCCTATATTATTATTATTATTATTATTATTATTATTATTATTATTATTATTATTATTATTATTAAGGCAGTGAGCTGGCAGAATCGCTAGAACGCCGGACAAAATGCTTTGCGGCATTTCGTTCGTCTTTATGATGCGACTTCAAATTCCGGCGAGGTTGACTTTGCCTTTCATCCTTTTGGGGTCGATAAA
>NC_068995.1:51372649-51374954 GCF_001194135.2 Octopus bimaculoides | reverse complement strand
ATTATTATTATATCAGCGCTACCACTGCCACAACCACCACCTTCACAGGTATCCCCACAAGTGCCACCTTCGCAATCAACATCGCTCCCCACCACCACCACCATTGCCACCGCCTTCCCCAACCCCCGTCTTCACCACCCATCGTCCTCCACAGCCATCGCCGTCGCCGCCGCCGCCGCCGCCGCCGCCGCCGCCACCGTCGTGAGCCAGCCTTGTTGTTGTTGTTATGGGAAAGCAGAATCAGTCAGCTTCAGTACATCTATGCATACACGTCATCCGTTCATCATCAATACTTATAACGCCGCCACCACCACCATCCGCACCGCCCCTACCAACACTAGCGCCAACAAACTGCACTGGTTGTAGGAAACACCACATGCATACACATACGCACGCACACACACAAACTAATGCACATAGAGAGACAAATAGATAGATAGATAGATAGATAGATAGATAGATAGATAGATAGATAGATGGATAGATGGATAGATAGATAGATAGATAGATAGATAGATAGATAGATAGATAGATAGATAGATAGATAGATAATCAGGCAGACAGACTGATAGCTAGATCGATAGACACACAGATAGGCAGACAGGCAGACAAACAGACAGTGTGATGCAGAAATAGATTTGGGAGTTTGTGTTTATAAAGAGCCTTAATAAATACTTGATAACAAAATCCGATAAGGGACGCAATGCAGAGCCGCTGCTGGTGGAAGCTTCGAAGTTACAATCACCTTGCATTTCGTTTGAACATACATACATACATACATACATACGTACATACATACATACATACATACACACACCATCCACACACACACACACACATGATGCATACATGCGCATACACGCATATACATGTACACTTCACACGCGACTTATTCATTTCGTAAAGCCATTAGCAGCGGCAGGGTAAGTAATTTTCATGCTCAGGTTATTTGCTGTTACTGTCCTCGTTTTGTTTCAGTTGTTGTTGTTGTTGTTGTTACTGCTGTTACTATTGTTGTTGATGTTGTTATTGCTGCTGTTGTTTAGCCCCAGGTCATCCCTGGTCCTAGAGGTCCATGATCAAAGGGTATTATCGTCTTGGCTTCTCGCATCTCTTAACGTGTTCAGACATATTAACAGAATCACGGCACCCAGTGTAACATTTCGTTTTATTTACGGACGGCAGGATGTGATTCGAGGCAGCACTTAACTGCTATTTCTAACAGGATTTGTGATGAATGCTTTCTCACTCTCCCTCACTCTCTCTCTCACTCTCTCTATCTATCTATCTATCTATCTATCTATCTATCTATTTATCTATCTATCTGTCTGTCTATCTTTCTCCCTACCCGTTATCCTTGTAATCGTTGTGAAAAGCTACTTCGTAATTGTTCACTCGGTCAACTCCGAACGAGCAGACTTCTGTCATCAAGGCCCTTCCATCGATGACCATCCTGCCTTAAAATGCATGATATATCATGCCTACGGGGGATGTTGATTCGTGTCCCACGGGCAGCCTTAAATTTTTTCCAATCCAAAAGCGGTCTTCAACCCAGTATTTACATGCATCGAGATTCACTGTTCCAAAAACGAATCTTACATACACCTACGATTTCATCTCGCGGTGGAAGGTGTCGAGCTGGTAGAATCGTTAGCATGCCGGGCGAAATGCTTAGCAGTATTTCGTCTGTCTTTACGTTCTGAGTTCAAATTCCGCCGATGTCGACTTAGCCTTTCATCCTTTCGGGGTCGATAAATTAAGTACCAGTCAAGTACTGAGGTCGATGTGATCGACTTAGCCCCTTCCCCAAAATTTCAGGCCTTATGCCTACAGTAGGAAGGATTTCATCTCACAGTGGGGAAGTGTGATTTGAGGAATGTTTAGCTGTTGTTTCTTGTAGGTTTAGCAACCTTGTTAATTCTCTTTTCTTGAATGCCGTATCAATGTGCGTCATGCTTCAAAAAATAAATTTGCTTACATTATTTACATTATTTACATTTGACGGATATTTGTCCTCATCTTGTTTGTTGTTAACACAACGTTTTGCCTGGTATACCCTCCAGCCTTCATCAGGTGTCTTGGGGAAATTTCGAACCTGGGTTCTCATTCCTAACGTATTTTTCGATGTTATTATTATTATTATTATTATTCAGATCACTGCCTGGAATTGAACTCGGAATCTTGGGGGTTAGTAGCCCGCGCTCTTAACCACTACGTCAAATGTAAATAATGTAAATAATGTACATAATTCCTCATCTCTTAAATATAGAACTGTATAAATTTGTTTATTTAAAACTATTGATTT
>NC_068995.1:51369817-51372156 GCF_001194135.2 Octopus bimaculoides | reverse complement strand
ACCCCCAAAACACACACAACTACGCTAGTGCGTTACATTTCATTTCCATTCCACTCCATCGTAAATGAGTTCCAGCAAAAACTGAGAGGTTAATTTTGCTGTGGACTAGCGTCCCATTCAGGAGAAGTGTTATCATCTGACTCTTCTTTCACGCCATGGAGACAAGGTTAAGTGCGAACCCGAAAACAAACTTTTCATTAAGACCACAGAAAGTAGAGTGTGTCAGATGCGGTCCCAAGAATTTTTCGAAGGTGGGGCTCAAGGTCAGAAAGGAATACAATTCCAGGAGAAAAGGGCATAATAACATTATTTAGAAGGGCGCAGGTTTCAGAAAGGTCAATGTTGTACTCGTGTAATGAATTTAACATTCATCTGAAGACTTAGTCAACACCTTTCAGAAGGCTACATATTTACTAACTCTGACAGAGAAAAGCGGTTAAAAGAGCAGAGACTGCTCGCCTTCATCAGACTGTCTGACAAAGGCAAGCAATCCGAAATTTCAAAGTCACTGCCAACTTTTTCCTTATAAAAGTTTATGTGTGCGTATGTGTTTGTGTGTGCGTGTGCATGTGTGCACGTTTTTCTTTGAGTTTCACTTAAGTTTTTAAGAGAGTTTAAGCTGGCCGCTAAGAAGCAAACAAGACTTTGTGAGTTACGAGAGTTCCTGGTGTTCGTAAACATGTGGTTGGATTAATATGGCGGTTGAGCTGTCGATGCATACACGCAGGTGTGTACCTCTGTTCATCTAAAGCATCTCAGATGGGGAATCTTTGGAATGTCATACAGATCTGAAGATTTGTATGACATTCGATTCGGAGAATCAGAGTCAGTCTCTTTTACATGTATGTATGTATGTATGTATGTATGGGAGAATTTACGAAAAAAACAACAGACGAAAACAGGTGGTGTAAACAACAAATGGATGTATTAGTTTAACGCTCGGGAATAGAGAAAGTCTTTGATGTTTCGGGCCTACGTTCTTCAACTGAAAGGAACACAGAAAGAAATAAGGAGAGAAACAAAGAGAAAGAAAAATGAGAAAAAAAATATGTATGTACGCATGGAAAAGTGAGAGGGAGGGAGACGTTAACATTATTTTTAATCTGATCAACCTGAACGTCTGCATGTTTTGTCGACAAAATAAAGCGTGAGGATTACCTCCTATAGTTACAGCTCTAAGACTATTAATTGAAGAAGTATTACAAAATTAGCAATACTGCAGAAACGCGGGTTATTAATTAATCTACGCTACTGTATTTGCACTTTTGTATTTGTGGCAGGGCAATCAATCTTGTACCGCTAATGATATGAAATGATTAGTGTCTGGCACAATTCTGTTAATATTTTAATAAGTTTTTTTTCGTCTGCCTTTACGTTCTGAGTTCAAATTTCGCCGAGGTCGACTTTGCCTTTCATCCTTTCGAAGTCGATAAAATGAGTACCAGTTGAAGACTGGGGTCGATGTATTCGTCTTATCCCCTCTGCTTCATTTCAACATCATGGAAAGGAGAAAGGGTGAGGATGGGTAAATCTTGATGCGGTGCTAAATAACAACGTAAATGCCCTGTTCAAGCATCATACAAAACTGCAAAAAGGCCCTCCTATGCCTAAAATGATACACCTAAATATACATTTGATATGTGTGTATGTATATACATATATATATATATATATATATATATATATATATATATATATATATATATATATAACATCATATATTCATTTAAATGAAGAAAGCTATCTTCTTGGCTTTTTGCTTTCTGTTGACGGACAACATGGTCTTATGCGTGGATTTACATATGCAATCTTAATACGTTCCGACAGATTATGCCGAAAATATGCTAATCCTCTCATATAGACGTATGGTGCTTAAGAGCACAGACATGTACTGCTAGCAGATAAGAACCGATTGTCATGGGCGCCGGAACTGTCTGATCACGTGAATACAGCGTACTGGACGAAAGTATGCTAATCGTTGTTGTGTACGTCACAAGAGAATAACTTCTCCTTTTTTACGACGGCCATGTTTTAATAACACATTCGTCTCATGGCTGCAAGAAATTGTGGGACACCACTGAGTGTGTCAATATGTATCTCGCCAGACCTTTCAGCATAAACAAGCTACCGGCTTTGTTAATAATTTAACATTTTCCATTTTCCGTGTTAGCGTTAATGCTTTTTACCGCGTAACTACATCATACGATCTCTTCGTGAATAACTTACTCATCCACTACACCTCGCCCCCACCCTATCTCGTGTGTTCACCTATACGTACAAAGTACCATCCGAGAACTCTCTCTCTCTCTCTCTCTCTCTCTCTCTCTCTCTCTCTCTCT
>NC_068995.1:51367826-51368363 GCF_001194135.2 Octopus bimaculoides | reverse complement strand
CTCTCTCTCCCTCTCTCTCTCTCTCTCTCTCTCTCCTCTTTGTCTCTCTCACCTGAAGGGACGGTCATGATTAAGCATCTCTATGTCTTGTTTCTTTCCACGTTTCTTAGTCGTTGCTGCTTCTAATACTACTACAACTACTACTGCTGCTGCTGCTATTGTTGCTGCTGCTGTTGTTGTTGTTGTTGCTGTAGCTGCTGCTGTCGTTGTCATCGTTGTTGTTGCTTTATTATATCGTTTTCTTTTCATCTGTCATCCATCGATGACGACATTGGTACCAGACTGGACAACAGCCCGAGCTATATAGTCACCTGGAATGCTAGAAACAGCAGTTAAATCTTCATCCAAATTGGTCTATTTTTATCTTAAAACAGGAAAGACAGAGGGTGAATGTAGACCGAAGTATACGTTTCTTGAAAGAAAATATTTTTTTAAGAAATGGAATTACCATGATTTGTATACTGACTGGCCCTTGAATATTTGGTGCAGGTCGAGCTGGGGACGATAAACGACGGGGCCTACCTCTCGACGTATATA
>NC_068995.1:51365296-51367816 GCF_001194135.2 Octopus bimaculoides | reverse complement strand
CGTTTAGTTTTAACTTTATCTAGAATTGCTATGATCTTAAAGACCTTCTCAATATAAACAACCCGTCATTTTTTCTTATTCAAATATTAAATGTTCTTCTACATATAGAGCTTTTAGCGTTTGTGTTGTTTAGCCCAAGGTCGGCCCTGAACGTACATCCTGATGATCAAAGGTTTTTTTTTTTTTTTTGTCAGAGTATCTAAGACGACGGTAGGGTGTCATTTAAGGGAGATTTGGTGGCTAGATATAGCAGATCAAGCAACTACATGGAGGCACCCTCATTGGTTTGATACAAGTTTTGTTGTAAAGTTGAAATTTGGCATCTGGCAATGGTTTGCTATTTCGTGTTAGTTTACGTTTGGTAACAACATATGGTGTAGGGTTGGCATCAATCAATGGTTCAGATTTGGGAGTTATTGAAGCTTATGGAAACTTCAGTTGTTGTTTAGGTTTGAAAACTACCATTGGTACAGACTTTTATCGATTTACTATTTTAACATTTCGGAGATGTACTTGTCTGACAAGTGATTTAATGAGCGATAGTGTGTTGAAACTGAAGCAATTACTGCGTGGAACATTCGTATTAGCCATTCAAAAACACACAGAAACTGTTAACTTCGCTTAAATAATTATTATATGGTGTCAAAATTTTCTCTCTGCACTCACTGCAACCCGTCACTAACACAATTCCATCAAATAGTAAACAGTTAAGAGTTTCTAAACGTTCTCGAATGGCTTGAATGTATCTCCTACACTGTAAGTGTATATTTTAACATTTTTATTTTTATATTTATATATTTTCTTTTTAATCGTGTCTTTTTATTTCTTCCCGACAGAAAATGAGAAAATGAACGATTTCAAGTTTTTACCATTCCATTTAGCCCTGGATTACAGAAAGGGTTCTTCGTCTAGCAAAACCTTTATCCGTCATCATTCGACTGGAATCTAATCTCCAACAAGCAAGAACCATGTCTGCGACAGATGATAATTCTCTGACTTTCTTAAGGATTACCGACACAACATGGGAGAATGTCGAGATGAGTTTGTGGTTTTCCATGGTCGTCATCCTTGCAGTGACGCTCTTCATACTATGGAGGAGAAAAGATGACAACTATCCACCGGGACCGTTTAATTGGCCGCTGATCGGAAACATCCAACTGAACAAGGCACATCTTCAGTTGACTAACTTGAAAAATAAATACGGTGACATTTACAGCGTCACAATTTCTCGCAAAAACATTGTCGTCTTGTGTTCTTTGGACAGTATCTTGGAGTGTCTTCATTATAATGGTGACGCATTTGCCAACAGACCGAGCTGTCCGGTCTTACGTTCTCTCTACAAGTCTGGAGATAAGAATGAAGGTAAGAAATGCTCTAATATTCATTAACACTGATATCGACATTAACAACAACTACATTGTTGTATTTGCTAGAAAATAGCCACCGAATTTCCTTCAAATAAACATCCTAGTATCTAGAGGAAATCCTAGATATGTTGGCGGAACCTTCACTTCTGATGGAAGCGTAGGATACTGCCAAGCACATACAACATGCTTTGGGCATTTTTTAGACATGACGTGGCGGAGTTTATCCGGGCATGTTTACACATACCCCTACGACTTCGTTTAGTCGTAACTTTCAGAAAAATGGATATTTTTGACGAATTTTTTTTTTTTTCTTTTTTTTTGCAAATAGCTTTCAGATCGTATAGATTCATTATATTGGAATTTATTGTGAATAATTTTTCGGGGGGTTGTGGGGAGAACGTGATGCTTGACAACGGTAACAGCCACAACAACATCGTTTTCTCCAACCACCACTACCAACCGAAGCACCGATACTAGAACACCTGATATGGACGATATCAATGATTTCAAGTTGATGGCAATGAAATTTTCGATATTGATCAGCAATAACAAAAGCGTTTTTTTTCTGTTGCTACATAACATCACGATTTATATAACCATCAATACCACCAACAGCAACCATAACTCAGTAAAGATCAACAAAAGATATGAATACTATAACAGAAGCTGTTATCATGAGCCTCATCTTCAATATCAAAGAAGCCGTTACCATGGGCCCCATCTATACTATCAGTCTAGAAAAGTGCTCCGCGACCATTTTTCGCTTGCGGCACACTTATATTCTTTTCAAAATTCGGCGGCACACTTGAACGAAAACTATAACTAAAAGTATAGGGAAAAAATTATATTCAGGTTACACTGCGGCACACCTAGCATCGTTTCGTGACACGCCAGTGTGCCGCGGCATACCGTGTGTGGAACACTGATCTAAGAGGGATTCAAATTCCTGTGGAAGTGTCACTGTCCAAAATGCAGCACACGCATACACACTCTGCTACTACTATTATTACTACTACTACTACTACTACTACTACTACTACTACTACTACTACTACTGCTACTACTACTACTATTAATAATAATAATAATAATTATTATTATTATTATTATTATTATTATTATTATTATTATTATTATTATTATTATTATTATT
>NC_068995.1:51361881-51364975 GCF_001194135.2 Octopus bimaculoides | reverse complement strand
AATAATAATAATAATAATAATAATAATAATAATAATAATAATAATAATAATAATAATAATAATAATAATAATAATGATAATAATAATAATAATGTATAAATAATTCTTTTTTTTTTTCCTTGCTGTTTAGGTTTCATAACGGCTGATTATGATGATAAACTGGAACAAAAGCGTGATTTCTTGCAAGACTGTATGGTAGATGGCACATATTGTCTGGAATATGATACGGAGATGAAGATTGGCAGTGAAGTTCAGGATGTCTTGCAGAAATTCATAAGAGAAAAGGCTCCCTTTAATCCTTTCAATCTTCTTTATCCTTCATTTCTAAATGTTACCCTGTCGATAATATTCAGCCAGTGGCACCGCAACGATGAGAAAGACACTAATTTCCAAGAGATTCTCAAGTCGCTCACTCTTCGAGCAAAATGTCTGAAACAGACATTTCCTAATATTTTCCCTTTGCCATCTTTCTTGGAAAACTTACGTTTCAAGCAAATCAAAGAGAGAATGCGTCTCCAGCACGAATACCAAAGGAAACTCATCAACTTCCACAAAGATACTTTTAATCCTTGTGTTCTGAGAGATTTAACTGACCAGCTTCTTGTCTATGTGGAAAACGGTGACGACAAAGGTTTGTTTGCTAGTTCTGACATGGAGAATATTTTACTGGAGATTTCAGGCAGTGGTTTTGAATCGACTGCTGTTTGTTTGACATGGCTTCTTGGTTACATGGCCATGTACCCTGGTATACAGTCACAAGTGCAGGAGGAATTAGATAAAGTCATTGGAAGAAAAAACAACCCAAGTCTTGCTGATCAGCCTAAATTACCTTATACACTTGCTACGATATGTGAAGCTCACAGAATGGCCTCAGTAATGCCTTTTCTCTACCCGCATCAAGCAGTTAAAAATACAGTATTGCAAGGTAAGATGAGGATAATAATAATAATAATAATAATAATAATAATGCCTTCAAACTTTGGCACAGAGCCAGAAATTTCGGGGTACATCGACCCCAACCCTCAACTGGTAGATATTTTATCGACACTGAAAGGATGAAAAGCAAATTCGACTCCGGTATAATAATAATAATAATAATAATAATAATAATAATAATAATAATAATAATAATAATAATAATAATAATCCTTTCTACTATAGGCACAGGGCCTGAAGTTTTGGGGGAGGGTAGTAGTCGATTACAATGACCCCAGTGCGTAACTGGTACTTAATTTATCGACTCCCGAAATGATAAAAGCAAAGTCGACCACGGAGGAATTTGAACTCAGAACGTAGCGACAGGCGAAATACCGCTAAGCATTTCGTCCGGCGTGCTGACGATTCTACTAGTTGAGCTGGCACAATCGTTAGTACGCCGGGCGAAATGCATAGCTGTATTTCGTCTGTCTTTACGTTCTGAGTTCAAATTCTGCCGAAGTTGACTTTGCCTTTCATCCTTTCGGGGTTAACAAATTAGGCACCAGTTGAACACTGGGGTCGATGTAATCGACTTACCCCGCTCCCCTAAATTGCTGGCCTTGTGCCAAAATTTGAGGCTAATATAGACACATGACGGTCTGACTTAATTTTATCATGTAGTAAATTTACAATGAGGTATCCTTATAAGGATATCACAATTCATATATATTTATATGATTACAAATCCCTTTCAACAGGTTATGATATTCCCAAAGACACCTGGATCCTCTGTAATGTTTGGAGTCTTCACTATGACACAAGATACTGGAAAAACCCAAAGAAATTCGACCCAACAAGGTATAACTCAATTGTATATTCTTTTATTCTTTTACTTGTTTCAGTCATTTGACTGCGGCCATGCTGGAGCACCGCCTTTACTCGAGCAAATCGACCCCAGGACTTATTCTTTGTAAGGCTAGTTCTTATTCTATCGGTCTCTTTTGCCGAACCGCTACGTTACGGGCACGTAAACACACCAGCATCGGTTGTCAAGCGATGTTGGAGGGACAAGCAAAGACACACAAACATATACACACACATACATATATATATATACATATATACGACGGGCTTCATTCAGTTTCCGTCTACCAAATCCACTCACAAGGCTTGGCACCAGTGACGTTATTTCTACGGCTGAATGAAGTGGAGCAACATGAAATAAAGTGTTTTGCTCAAGAACACAGCACACAGCCTGGTCTGGGAATCTAACTCATAACCTCACGATCGTAAACTCGATGCTCTGACCACTGAGCCATGCGCCTTCACATCAGGTGGGCCATAAGTGCATGAATAATATAATTTGGTTATATTTCAACGAAAGAGAAGCGAGTCATCTTCCGTACTGTTGCGAGCTTACAAGTACCTAAAGATGGCTCTGTTCATGGTGTTTGTTCTCATAATGAACTAATTTCCAACCCTTCTTGCTTCTTTATGAACCTCAACAATATTACTCGCATTTTCTTGCAATCTTTTTTTCATCCAACAAAGTCCAGATGAGTTGTGAAGAAATTTCTTCCATTCTTCTCACTCCATGGCTGTAGTAATTATTTAGATAATAGCATTATTCTGTCATGTGGCTTAACACCATCACCTGGTTCTTGGTTACCTTTAGCAAAGTCCATGCTGTAGCAAGCATTTGAATCGAGTCATTGGTCTGATTCCTTCTTCAATTACCCATAATCCTTGTTTCTACCCCACTCCCTTCCATTCATCTCAAAATCCATTCGAAATTGTAGTGTTTTCTTTTCTAAATAAATGCATTTATCTTTTTTTTCAATATAGTCATAACGTATATTTTTCAGATTCCTGAAAGATGAGAAAACCATATCCATTCCAGACTGCTTCTTACCATTCGGCATTGGTGTCCGAGAATGTCCCGGAGAATCACTGGCAACTCTTAATCTCTTCCTCTATTTCACACACATCCTACATCGCATGAATATTCGACCAGCAGACGATAAAATGCCGTTTCACATGGAGGGCGAATTAGAATACCTTCTGCTACATAAACCAAAACCATTCCGAATAAGAGCTATCAGGAGGGATAATTGAAATCTTCTGCGGTAACAATTTCATATAATTGCAGTATGATATATAGATGTGTATATATATA